>NC_043708.1:123119717-123178539 GCF_006229205.1 Suricata suricatta
AAGATGTGGTATATATACACAATGGAGTATTACATGGCAATGAGGAAGAATGAAATATGGCCATTTGTAGGAAAGTGGATGGACCTTGAGGGTGTCATGCTAAGCGAAATAAGTCAGGCGGAGGATAGATACCATATGTTTGCACTCATAGGTCTAACAGGAAAACAGAAGAAACCTAATGGAGGACTAGGGGGAGGGGAAGAGGGAAAGAGAGTTGGGGAGAGAGAGGGATGCAAAACTTGAGAGACTACTGAATACTGAAAACGAACTGAGGGTGGAAGGGGGAGGGGGGAAAAGAGGTGGTGATGATGGAGGAGGGCACTTATGGGGAAGAGCACGGGGTGTTGTATGGAAACCAATTTGACAATAAACTATTTAAAAAAATAAATAAAAATGAAAAGATTACAAACCAAAAAACAAAAAACAATCCAATTTAAAAAAAATGAGTGAAAGATTGGAACATGCTTTACCAAAGAAGATATATGGGTGGAAATAAGCACATGAAAAGATGTTCAACCTCAGTAGTCACTATGGAAATACACATTAAAACGAGCTATCATTACTCACTTATTAGGATGTCTGAAAGAAAAAGAAAAACTGACAAGAACTTTCATAAGGTGCTCACAGAAGTACAAAAATGGCACAGCCATGTTGAAAAACAGTTCAGTTTTTTACAACGCTAAACATATATGTAACCATATGACCCAGCAAGTGCATTCTTAGGTGTCCTACCCAAGCGAAACAAAAACTTATGTTCACACAAAACCCCAAATAATGTATGTTTATAAAAGCTTGTATCATGCCATTTACATGACATTCTGGAAAGGGTAAAGTATAGGGACACAAAACAGACCACGGTTCCCAGGGGCTGGGGTGGGCGGGGAGAGGTTCACTTCAAAGGGACACGGAGGACACTTGGGGAGAATGAATTGTTCTGTACCTTGATTATAGTTGTGGCTTTATGACTGTATGTCTGTCAAATTTCACAGAAATGTACACTAAAAAGTGGGACTGTTACATTTAATAAATGATACTTATTAAAACAAATAAAACCCCGAACGGCCTCACGCTGCTGAAGCATGCTCCCAGAGCCCTGTGCTCCCTTAGTCTTTAGGCTTTTGTTGTGGATTTTGAGACCTCAGGGGAGAGGCGGACCTGAGGGCTGGGGACCTCAGGGGGCCTCGCCCAACAGCTAGCTATTCACCAACTTGGTAGAAATACTTCAATACTGTCAATGTGTCACCGCTGGTAAGGGTGCCCTCATGCAAACCAGCTAGACGCTCGTCTGTCAAATAATGTCAGAGTTTCTTTCTTTCTTTTTTTATTTTTTTTAACATTTATTTTTGAGAGACAGAGCATGAGTCGGGGAGGAGCAGAGAGAGAAGGAAACACAGAATCGGAAGCAGGCTCCAGGCTCTGAGCTGAAAGCACAGAGCCTGATGTGGGGCTAGAACCCACAAACTGTGAGATCATGACCCGAGCACAAGTCTGACGCCCAACCAACTGAGCCACTCAGGCGCCCCAGAGTTTCTATGAAAATTTTCGCAATATTTGCTTTTGATATTTACTTTGCCTTTATCCCTCTGCTTTTAAAAAACCTCTGTTCACCCCATGTGATCACATAAGCACCAGAGTCTGAGGCAGCACACCTGTGCGTTCGTAAGAGTATTTTGTGGGTTAGAAAGACACTACCCTGCTGGACCATTCTGTGAAGTTGAGGACATGAGTCTAAAGTTTACTTTGTAATTATTGCTTCTTTCCTAATACAAAGAAAATTAACATGAGAGGACCATATCCAAAATATTATGTAGCATGGCCAGAGTCTGGGAGCATAGGCAAATGCTCAATAAATGATTCTTTTGATAATATACTACTTCATGTGGAGGGATTAAATGTTTTGTATCAAGGTGACTAGGCCATAGTAGCCAGGTATTTGGTCCAACACTAGACCAGATGTTTCTGTGAAGCTATTTTTTTGGATGAGATGAACAATTTAAATCGGTGGACTTTGAATAAAGCTGATTACCCTCCAGGATGTGGGTGGGCCTCATCTAATCAGCTGAAGGCCTTAAGAGAGAAAGCCTGAGGTCCCCTTCCAGACTGCCTTCAGACTCAAGCTGTCAACTCTTCCCTGGGTGTCCAGCCAGCCCTGCAGCTTTGTGACCTGCCAGCCCCCATGATCATATGAGCCAATTCCTTGAAATAAATCCGTCTCCTTCTCCCCCTCACCCCGACACACTTCGTATTGGTTCCGTTGCTGTGGAGAACCCTAATATACAAGGTAAAATAATATGATTTGTTTCCAGACTTTACAGCCACACTGTAGTATGAGAATCCTGGGCAGAACCATAAAACAATGCAGACGCAGAATAAAAACAATTAAGTCATTTGTGAATATTTACTTTGTACTTTTATTGCCTTAACAGCTGCTGCTTCTTAACACGATTGTGCATGAACTGCACATGGACACCGCCCAAAGAATTTAATAATATAAAGTAACAAATAAAGGTGTAGAAAACTGACGACCAGATTGTTCCTAATGCTTTCCTCATCTCTCATAATCAAAAAGGCAGGTGTCTGACCGAAACCGCTGAAAAGGCTGGCATTAACAAGGACGTGGATCCTCATTTTATATGGGGTCTAATTCCCTTTGACACTTCTTTTAGCAGAAGTTCCTCCTCTTCACCACTGGCTATAAAGAGCTCATTAAATTCATTTTATGATACATCTATTAAATGCCTTCTCTGCCTCATGCTGGAGGAAAGCTGCAGCTATGCAGAACGCAGGCCGGGGCGCCTGGGTGGCTCAGTCGGTTAAGCATCCAACTCCTGATTTCGGTTCAGGTCATGATGTCACGGATTCATGAGATCGAGCCCCGCATCGTACTCTGTGCTGACAGTGCAGAGACTGCTTGGGATTCTCTGCCTCCCTCTCTCTCTACCATACCTCATTCGTGCACACATCCTCTAAGTAAATAGCAAAACCAAAATATTAACAAAAAAAAGAACGCAAGCTGTAAGGGATGAGTTTACATGAGGTAGGGGAACTTTCAGCTGAACATGGCCTACCTCCCTCGCTATCATCAGAGATGAAATATCCTCCACCCCTATTACAAGGAGCGAGAAACGTATTTTCTGTCTCTGCTCTCAAGGAGCTAGCAGAGGGCTTAGACATACAGAGGTGACTCTAGACCACAGACAGAGGCAGTGTGCATAGCACAGAGGTTAAGAGTATGGACATGAGGCAGATGATAACTCTATGCCACCTGGGAGACAGTTAATCTCTCTGAGCTCTAGTTTCTTCATTTCTAAAGAGGGAAAAACATCGCAAGGGATGCTGGGAAGATTATGTGCACTATACAGATAAATCCGTGAGCACACTTCCTTGGCGCGCAAAAAAGGTAAAGCAACGTTCTTGATTTCTATTCTTACAATAAGTGATTCTTTTGGTAGTATACCACAAAACACAGTATGATGGTAAAATTTCTGGTCAACCTGCCTAGGTTATAGCACCCGGACATTTGGTCAAATGCCAGTCTAGATGTTGCCGTGAAGGAATCTATTGTTACAAATTAACATCAGCATGATGACATTCCAGAGAAAGGGAACAGGGATTCAGCTCTGTGAACGTGCAGGGCACACAGGGTTAAACAGAGGGTCTGGCCCGTGCCAGAGAATGGCAAACGGGAGAACAGGTTGGAAAGGTATCTGCCTTGAAATACCGTCGCGCCTCTCAGTAAGAAGGGATTAGGGCAGCACCTGGTTCAGTCCACTGAGTGACCAATTCTTGGTTTGGGCTCAGGTCATGACCTCACGATTTGTAGGACTGAGCCCCGTGTTCAACTCTGACCATGCAGAGCCTGCTTGGGATTCTCTCTCACCTTCTCTCTCTCTGCCCCGCTCTCTCTCTCACAAGATAAACTTAAAAAAAAAAAAAGAAGTGATTGTGAAGCCCCATATATGCCTCAGTTTACAATGAAATAAGTATTAGCTGGCAATTATGAAACCTTGGTATCTCTGATTTCCAACTCAACGGTTTTTATCACTTAACATGAAATACCAAGGTGGTTACCAAAAAAACCCCTATATATCTGAATCATTAAGTGAGTTATAAAAATGAGTTAAAATCTGTTACAAATGTTAGTACTTTTGGCTTTATTATACAGATAGTTTACAGCAATTACCACACAATTTTCTTTCAACCCCATGTTCTCAGAGCTGCGATTCAACATTCAACCATAAATAAGTCACATGAATGGTGACATCTTTGTGCCACGAGATTATGTTCCAGACATGTATGTAAGTTAGCACCTGAACTCATGAACATTGTCACACTTACCATTTCACTTAACATGCTAAAAAATTAAATTCTCTTACCGAATGCACCCAAGAGATGACCTTGGAATTCCTCAGAAAGTACATGATGTCATTCACATGTTCATTATTATGGGAACAGACCTAGATTTACCCTCCCTTTTAGCGAAGAAGGTTTTCTTGTTTTTTTCCAGCTTAAATTACAGTAAAAGGAAAGGAGTGGATAAAGAGGACAGACACTATGCCACCCAGAGAAGATGGCCTTGGTCCGGATCAAGAGTCTGCCATCTTGGCAGGGCCTCGTTTAAGGCATAGCTTTTGTTCAGTCTGAGAATGTATTTATTATGCTTGTATTTTTGAAAAGTATTTTCGTGCTGGCTGCTAGGTTGACTTTGTTTTGTTTTGTTTAGCACTTTAAAAATGTTGTTCCACTGTTTCCCGGCCTTCACAGTTTCTGACGAGAAGGTCACAGATTCTGAATGATTCCTTTGTATGTAATTTGTTATTTTTCTCTGGTTGCTTTCACGATTTTTCTATCTTTGATTTTTCTTTTAATTTATAGTTAACATACAGAGCAGTGCTGGTTTCAGGAGGAGAATTCAGGGACTCATCCCTTACAGGCAACACCCAGTGCTCATCCCAACAAATGCCCTCCTTACTGTCCATCACCATCTAGCCCATCCCCCACGTACCTTCCTAAATCAACCATCCGTTTGTTCTCGATCATTAAGAGTCGCTTGTGGTTTGTTTCCCTCTCTCCTCTCTTCCCATTCCCTTTCCTTGTGTTCTTCTGTTTCGTTTCTTAAATTCCACACGTGAGTGAAATCTATTTGTCTTTCTTCGACTTATTTCACTCAGCATAATACATCCTAGCTCAATCCACCTCACTGCAACTGGCAAGATTTAATTCTTTTTGATGGTGGAGTAATATTCCATTGTATGTATATGTGTGTGTATATATATATGCCACATCTTCTTTATACACTCATGAGTTGATGGATATTTGGCCTCTCTCCATAGTTTGGCTCTTGTTGATAATGTTGTCATAAACAATGGGATACATGTACCCCTTCAAATCTATATTTTTGTTTCCTTTGGGTAAATATCTAACAGTGCAATTGCTGTAGTTCTATTTTTAGTTTCTTTTTTTTAATGTTTATTTCTCTTTGAGAGAGACAGAGAGAGTGTAAGCAGGGGAGGTCAGAGAGAATGGGGGACACAGAATTTGAAGCAGGCTCCAGGTTCCACGCTGTCAGCACAAAGCCCACACAGGGCTAAAGCCCACAAACTGTGAGATCATGAACTGAGTCAAAGTCAGACACCCATTGATTGAGACACCCAGGCACCCCTTATTTTTAGTTTCTTGACAAACCTCC
Source organism: Suricata suricatta (assembly GCF_006229205.1). NCBI lineage: Eukaryota > Metazoa > Chordata > Mammalia > Carnivora > Herpestidae > Suricata > Suricata suricatta. Next base: position 123,125,407 of record NC_043708.1, read on the forward strand.
ATACTGTTCTCTAGATGCACCAGTTTACATTCCAACTAACAGTAGAAGACAGCTCCCCTTTCTCCACTTCCTTGCCAACCCCTGCTGTTTCTTGTGTTGTTAAGTTTAGCCATTCTGATGGGTGTGAGGTGGTATCTCGTTGTATCTTTGGTTTTCAGTAGCTTTGCCCGGGCATTGTTTTCTTCATAATTTATACCGCTTAAGGTTCGCTGAGTTCCTTGAAAATGTCAACTTAGGTCTTTCATCATATTTGGGAAATTTTCAGGTGTTATTTCTTCAAATATTTCTGTGGCATTTCTCTTAGTTAAGAGAAAAATTAGGAAAAATCTGTTCCTTCTGGGATACCAATTATACCTCTATCGGGCCTTTCAACGTTGTCTGGCAGATCCCTGATGCTGTGTGTTCATTTTTGTTTCCGATCTTTCTTCTCTGTTCTTCACATTGAATTATCTCTACTGCTCTACCTCCCAGCTCACCGACTTTTCCTCTGTTACACCCAGTCTGCTCTGAAGCCCATCAAGTCAAGTTTTTAATTCAGATATATTGTATTTCAACTCTAGAATTTCTATTTGTTTTTGCTATCGTTTCTTTTCTCCCCCTGGTCTTTGATTCAGTACAAACTTATTTTTCTTTACTTCACTGAGAATACTTGTGTTAAAAGCCTCATTGGTCAAAATTCTGGGTCCTCTCAGCAGGTTGGTCTCTGCTGATTGTCTTTTCCCTTGAGAATAGGCCACATTTTCCTTAAGTATTCATGCGTAATTTGGGGTTGTATCCTGGACACTGTGAAGGTTATACTGTGAAGATGCTGGATTCTGTTCCATTCCTCTAAAACTAGAAAGGAGTGTTAATGTTTCTGTTTTCATAAACAATTACTTTGTTGGAACAAAACTGCAAACTCTGTCTCTTTGGAATTTGTATCTCTAGCTACACTGCTTTATGCTTGTCCCAAAGTGCCGGTCACATATCTAATATTGCTTGTTATTAGATGGGGAGCAGCCACTACATAAAAATAGACTGTAATATAAAGGCCATTTTTTTTAGACTGCTGCTTTAACTCAGAACTCAGAATGCATTTCTCATATAAATAATTCTGTTACCTTCAGTGGTCATATTAGCAAACCATTTAATCAAGTCATTTAACCCCTCCCCCCCTACTCAAATCCAGCTGTAATTGCTTGTTTACATAAGAAAAAGCAAAGCTTTTTTTGGCTTTCTTTTCCGCAAATGATCAGACAACTAAAAACATAACTGGTATGGGATCACTTTTACCATTAAATTCTCTTAAGGAAGCAAATGTGCCAATTACCATTCTCTAAAACTCTAATGGGAGGGACTTCTCTTTGTGGGCAAAATACATTAGAACTAAAGACATTTAACAATAAGAAAGACCCAGACAAAATAAAAACCACACTTTTCCACGAAATTAGCAAAGAGTAGTGGAAGCAAGGAAGCTGTGATGGTCAGTCTTCAAGATGGCGCCCAGGATCCTTCCCCGCTAGTACCTCCTCCCACAATGAGTACAGTTATCTGTCTAATCAATAGGGTAAAACAGAAATGACAGTGCATAACTTCAAGGCTAGGTCATAAAAGACATTCCCATGCTCTACATGTCTACCTCTCTTAAGGTATTTATTTATTTTTTTTATATTACAGTCATTTTTATGTATTAGGATAAACGTCTAAGTTATCTTTGTTTTTTTCCACAATGCTTAGCACAGGGCTGACTTGCTAGTTAATGATGAATAATTATATGGCAAATAAACGAACATTAAATATTGAGGTGCTAACTTTCTTTCCATCAAAAATAACTGTGAGACTTCTGATATGTCTTGAAATGATTTCTTCAAACGACATTTGTGATTTGCTGTATTTATATATGTTTATAGCTTTATATCTGATTCAGTATTTTCCTTCTGAGATACGAATTATACATACAGCAGACTTTTTTATAGTGTGCCCCAAGTCCTCAAAGCGTCTTCATTCTGCTCTGTTGCTCTAATTCTCTTAGGCTCTCTCTCCCGCGGAGGAGGGAATGTAACTGTTTCAGAGACGGGCCAGGACAGCAGAAACTATGGTGGTGTTCTATTCCAGGCCTGCTTCTGAGAAGCAACATGTGAGAGCAGTGGAGATCCGAGTACGCGGAACCTTGGGTTCGCTGCTTGCCTACCGTCATCTCCTTAAAGAGAATCAGCACCAAGTCCGACCCCTAGCTAGGTTATAAGGTTTTACTCATCACCATGTGGCCACTGTCTGACACACAGTGACCAGAGTAGTTGCTCAATAAACATTCACTGAATAAACTAAATGAACCAAGATCCTTGTTCAGAACCAAGAAAGCACACTTTCTGGGCCTCAGATACCCTTCTGCTTTTTATATTAGGTTCACCTCAGATCCTTGTTCTACACTTTGCCCTTCCTTCTCCCAAAGCCCCCCGACTCTGACTTGGAATAGAGGAGTGCCTTTGCATATATTCAACAAGAGAGAGAAATTAAAGATTCCTTTAATTCTGTTGCCAAAGCTTCAGTGACCACCACCTGTTACAATTCTGAGTACAGGGGTAGCTGGGTGGTTCAGCTGACTGAGCGTCTGACTGAATTCAGCTCAGGTCATGATCTCATGGTTCGTGAGTTTGAGCCCCACGTGGGGCTTTGTGCTGTCAGTGCGGAGCCTGCTTCCAATCCACTGCCCTCCTCTCCCTGTGCAACTCCCATGCTTACACTTTTTCTCTCAAAAATAAACATTAAAAAAAAAAGAATTCTGAGTACATTTTGCTATAAGATATCATGGAATTTTAGGGGGTGCAAAATGACTTTTTAATAAGCTGGCTAGGAATTTGACCACCTGAACTGATCCTCGTGAGAAATGCATTCTGAGTAAAACCACAGACTAAATGTGCCTTTTGGATCACAGTTCATTGTAAGTAGGACTGCCTATATGCCAAAAACTATTAATATTACAAAACTAGTTGTCTGATACTGTCCTCTGAATATTTTCTTACAACTACTTCCAAAGGGAGGTGTTAATAGTAAAGGTAGACTACTAGTTAATAATCTGCATATTTTGTCCTACTATTTATATTCTCAAAGATTCAGAGCTCTTATAAAATTCACTACTTCTGCTATCAGATACCAAGTTAAGAATGAAAAAACGTCTCCATACTCCACACAAATAGAACTTTCAGGCAGTCAATCACATCCATGTCTATATACCAAACTAGAGGGCTCTTTATCTTAAGTACAAGCTATTCCTTAATTGTGGCAGAGACTTCCTTGCAGTCTCTGACGGCTCGGGTGCGGGGAAAACTGCCTTCAGCCTTGGAGCCTGCTTGCATCATTCCACGTGTCTTGGTGAGCGAGGGCAGCTTACTTGCCACTTGGAAGAATTAGGCTCTATTACAGATCCTTTAAGAGCTCATTAGGATTAATGACTGAGTAGCATCACAGCTGTCACATAATCAGCTGTCGAAAAATCACCGAGCTAAAAACTCCACCGCACATTCTATTATCTCTGCTTCACAGAAGGTTCTGAAATCCACCTCTGGGCTGGTATTTCATCAGCCTACATGCGCACTTCGAAGCATCATCGAAGGCTCTTCCAAGACAACAACTGCGTAGTTTTCCTAAGGGAAGGCTGTTATTCCTAGGAATGCCCTTTCTGGAGTCACCCCTGCTCAGTGCCCATCATTTGGATCCAGGTCACCAGGGGAGCCGCTGTTCTCTGTGTACAAGCTTGTTGTCATCTCTCTTGCTAGAACTACACACAGTATGAGCCAGTACGCAGGGTGTCGGGATTACAAGGACAGGGTCAAATCCGTGGGCTGAGTAGCCTCAAAGACCTCTCCAGTATTCTTGGGCTGTTTATGTGAGGACAGTTAGGTCAGTTAAAAGCAGGTTCTGACAGCCCAGTTCTCCTGTATTAATCCCATACCACTCTGGGAAACATTTTAAGGTGGTTCTGTCCCACTGTTATAGAAGAGGAAGCTGAGGGGCGCCGGGGTGGCTCAGTTGGTTAAGCATCCGACTGGCTCAGGACATGATCTCACGGCTCATGAGTTCAAGCCCCACTTTGGGGCTCAGAGCCCCAACAGCTCAGAGCTTCGAGCCTGCTTCAGATTCTATGTTTCCCTCTCTCTCTCTGCTGCTCCCTCGCTCACGCTCTGTCTCTCTCAAAAATAAGCAAAACAAAATAAAAGAAAATAAAAAGCTGAAACTGCTTTTCTAAAAGCCTGACTGAGAAGGAAAGATCATCGCTCCTCTGAAAATAAAAGCCTATCGCTTCCCTTGAACTGAAACATCTGTTTTGGCTGCCAGAATCCTGATTCGTACTAAGGGACTATTTCAAATGTTGCATTCTAAATATTTCGGAATGGTCAAGTTCCAGATACCAGGGCTCTTCCTGGAGGAAATTTGTCACTGCGGTGGAGTGCAGAAGTTTTTAAGCTCATGCCGATTCCTCCAGTTTCAGTGACTGATATGACTGAGTTTATAGGAGTATTCACGGACTCGTTTTTGACTGGAAAATAATCACCAGCTTGCTCACTACCCGAACTCGAAGTCTAATACTGTGAATTGCTTGCCCAATATTCTTAGTTTCAAAAGGTATTTGGTTAAGCATATTAAGGCCAAAGACAGAATCGAACTATTTCTAAATTACATCAGGACCAAATAAAGAAACAGCAACGAGCGTGGAAAAGAGTTTAGCTCTAGTACGCCAGGAGCTCAGCCTTACCCACTGCACCCGACGACTTTGTTGTACAGATAGGACGGCAGGCCTTTCAGATGAACGTTGTTATCCACATACACGCACTGGAGTTCTCGAGATCGACCTAGATCTGGATTAGAAAGAGAAGTACTGTAATTCCCATAACTACGCACCGGCACAGTGTGAAACGTTAAATATAATCCATAATATCGAAATAATTCAAAATTTCTAGTCTGGAAGACAAACTATTAACAGATTTACTTGAACTCTGTGTGTGAAACCAAGTCAGCTCACATAGTGGATTACTGTGCATCAAAAACGTGACCATATGGGGCACCTGGGTGGCTCAGTTGGTTGAGTGTCTGACTTTGGCTCTGGTTGTGATCTCACGGTTTATGAGTCTGAGCCCTGTATCGGGCTTGCTGCTGTCAGCATAGAGCCTGCTTCGGATCCTGTCTCTCTCTTTCTCTCTCTCCTCTTCCCTGCTCACACTCTCTCTTTATCAAATAAACATTAAAAAAAAAGAAAGGAAAAAGTGACTGTAGAAAAATTACTTAACCCACCTGGACCTTGATTTCTTGAATTGTAAAATAAGATAACTGAGAATAGAATATTATTAAATTTCCTTCCTACACAGAACTTCTATGACCTTTTATAATGTTTGTTGTAGGTCTTCATTCAGTTTCATTTTTCTCCAATGGAAAGCTGGGAGATCAGCCTGGACCAGCTTAGTTCTACCCCTCTATTAACCAGTGTCTCTCCTCTGGGCGGAGAGATAGGATCAGCAGGGGTGGGGTGGGGCGAGGGATCAGGCCCTGGTTGGGCTGAAGTCTCTGGAGCTAGGCCGACGCAGGAATGGAACAAGTGTCCAAGGCTATGGAGAGAAAAAGAAGCAAAGGGAACTCTAAATCTCAGTGCCCTAGTGAGGTCTGAGGGCGAGATGGACAAGGCACGTAAGGACTGGAATGGACCTTGTTAAGAAGAAAACCATAGGCCCAGAATGGAGTCACTTATGCTCAGTCACGTCACCAAACAGGGGCTTAATACCTAACCTAACTGCAGTTTCACCTTACCCCTACTCTGCCCCTGCCCCAGACCGTACCCTTAAACCAGTCAACATGGAATTTCCTGGTCAGGAAATTTACCGATAGACCCCATCCGTTCCCCTTAGTGGGGTGACCTTGCCTGAAACAATGCGTTCTTTCCCAATAATTTCCTTTTTACTGCTCCCGCTCTGCCTTTTAAGATTTTTCCTTTCCTACAGCTTGACAGAGCTCCTTTCTACTTGCTAGACGGGATACTGCCCCATTATCACTTAATCAGGCCAATTAGTTCTTCAAACTTACTCAGGTTGAATTTTTGTTATTTAACAGTACGTACCAGGAATGGGGGGGGGGTGTCCAAAAAGAGGGGTTTGCAACAGAAACAGGTGTGCCAGAAAGAGACAGAATCCAAATGTTTTCCAGAAGAAGCTGGGCAACGGGGGAGCCAAGAATGGAGGGGGAACACAGTGAAAAGAAGAGGCACAGAGTTACCGAAGGTGATCTCTGGCCCCACAGGCAGGAGAGACACTTCCAAGTGTTGAGGTCATCCCTTCCTGCCTACCGTGTGCCCAGGAATACTCAACCAGCCTTCCTTTCCACTCCTAGCACTCACTGGGTGGGGCTCTTTGTCTTCACTGTCACAGAACAGAGTCCTCAGCAGCCTTCTAACCCTCTTCTCCCTGAAGCAAGAACATTATTTTTGAAACGTTTTCTGGTACTCTGCTTGTGCAAACAGGCAACAGGCTAAAGGACATCTCTTCCCCCTCGTCCTGCAGTTTGGGAAGGACTGGGGGGCCCAGATAGCTAAATTAGGGTGTTCTTAAGTATATTTACATTTCAAAAGAAAACTCGTTTACCTATTAAGGACCTTGTAGGCTCTGTAGTAGGCCCTGGGGATAAAGATGAGAATCCGTAGTAATACAGATGAAGACAGACAGGAAAAATGACTGCAGGACAATCACTGCGCAAGAGAGTGGCTTGTAGAAGTCTTACGGATTCTGGACACGCTGTCACAGACAGTGGGAAGGGTGACAGAAGACTGAGGTAAGAAGGGTTCCTTGTGGTCTAGGGGGCCGAAGGCCCTCCCTCCTCCTTCCCCCTGCGAGTCAGTCCTATCATAATCCTGATAATCCTGTCCAGGACTAGCACCAGAGCAAGACACAAAAAGAGGAAGCAAAGCTGGGAGTGCTGGGAGTCAAAAAAGGGGAAGTGGCAACTCTCAGGGAAAAAAAAGAATTTCCGGGTTTCTGGCTAGAGACACCCTTCCCTAATGTGGGGGCTGGACGATGTCTAACAAGAGAAAAGGCAGAAATGGCATGTGACTTCAGACAGTGAGCCACAGAAGGCACTGTGGCTTTTTCTTTGCTCTCCGCCTTGGATCACTGGTTCTGGAGGAAGACAGCTTCCTGGGCAGAAGAGCCCTCCAGCAGATTTCTGGAGAAGAAATGAGGCCCACAGCCAACAGCCATGTGAGTGAGCCATCTTGGAAGCAGCGCCTCCAAGCCACAGGTCAAGTCTTCAATTACTCCAACCCCAAGGCTATGTAAATGTCCGGTTCCTCCTCAAAATCTTGCATATTAATTTTAGCATCCAACAATGGATCTCAGTTTGCAGTAATTATTGCAAGGTATTTATCTAATGCTGTACTATATTTCCGTCAATGTTTATTAAGTGCAATTCAGTAAAGAAGTGGCTTTCCTTCCTTCCCATTTATGTATTTGATTGACTTTTTAAAAGCTTATTTATTTATTTAGAGGGAGGCAGAAATAACACAAGTGGAGGAGGGGCAGAGAGAAAGAGAATCCCAAGCAGGCTCTGTGCTACCAGCACAGTGCCCCATGTGGGGCTTGAACCCACAAAGCTGTGAGATCATGACCTGAGCCAAAACCGAGGGTCAGATGCTTAACCGAACTGAGCCACCCAGGCTCATACAGATATATCCATATGGATTCATGGATATTTATTTCATCATAAGGACAAAAACCACAATACGATTATGATTTATTGTGTTGGTCAAAATGTTCCAGTTCTGGCAATTATGAGCAGCTTTAGGTTGGCTCTTACGTTCTTCTAACAAGTTTTCATCCTTTTTTCAAAATTTTTTTAATGTTTATTCATTTTTTCGAGAGAGAGAGTGAGCAGGGGAGGGGCAGAGAGAGGGAGGGAGAGATAGAGAGAGAGAGAGAGAGGAGGAGCAGAGAGAGAGAGAGAGAGAGAGAGAGAGAGAGAGAGAGAGAGAGAAAAGAAGAATTCAAAGCAGGCTCCAGGTTCTGAGTTGTCAGCACAGAGCCTGACATGGAGTTTGAACCCACGAACTGTGAGATCATGACCTGCGCTGAAGTTGGCTGCTTAACTGACTGAGTCACCAGATGCTCCAGTTTTCATCCTTTTTTGAGCACTTCTTTACTTTCTGGCACAAGATGTTCTAAGCTCAGCTTGTGTTTTCCCTCCTTTAGCCCTGAAATCAACTATTTCTCCCAGGAGCTTCCATTCCTTTTACTGGGGTGTAGGGTTTATAAACCAGATCTGAGCCGTGCGTGCTCATTCCTGTGGGGGGTACCACTGCTCCTGGGATCTCTTCAGGGGCAGACCTATAAAACATATGGGTGTACGTGAATCTGTGTATACATCTCCATCTGTGTCAAAAGATGGGTAGATTCCTGGTACTTCCCTCCAGAGGGGTCTACCAATTTGCATTCCCTCCAGCAACGCATGAAGGCATTGCGTTTCTCACAGTCTTGCCAACTTTTAAAACATGTGATCCTTTTTAAAAATTTGTGTTGTTCTGATAGGTGAGAAATGATATCCCAGCATTGTTTTACTTTGCATTTCTTTAATTCTGAGTGTGAACATTTTCAAACACATCTGAGGGCCATTGTTACTTTTTTGTGTGTGAATCGTCTGCTCCTATCCCACGTGTCTGTTCTCTCACTAGCCATGTGAGCAGGGCTGTGGCGTGCAATACCACGCAGTTCGACGGCACAGTAGTGCTCGGCCCCTCAGCCTTACCAGGTCGTTATGAGAACTGATAGCGGAAGTCACCTGTGAAATTTAAACCACTGTACAATTATTCTTTTTTAAGCCTAAGAATATATACTTGCCAAAGCAATGTGTCCTGCTACTTCAGTAAACACGTATACATGTATATACTGGTAAAAAAAAAAGGCTGTACATTTAAAGAATGAAGATGGGAAAAATACAGATAGAAATACCAGAATCCACTTGCAATGAAAAAGGCCTTGGCGATACCCAAAGAATTTGTCGTCTAGGTTTCTTTGCTACTTCTGTGACATGCCTACAAATCTCCTGTCATCACAAATAGACACCTGTAGACTGGAAATTTTTTTAAAAAATGAAACTACACTGATAAAATGCAAAAAGCCCTGGTTTCAGAGCTCCTATGGACTCAAAGAAAGATGCTTTACTCGAGCTTATGCCGTGGGAAAGAGTGTAAGATACTAGTCATGGAGTGAGAATGCAGTCTTGGAGTTACACAGGCTGGGTCAGAATACCAAGTGAGTACTTTCCCTAACTACATAAAGGGGACCATCAGGCTGGCTCTTACGTTCAGTGAGAATTACTAGTGAGGTTTCTAAATTATCAAGTCGAATCCTTGGCATACACCTTCTCCAATATATGGCACTTATTATTATTCTAATTATTAGCAGGTGACATATTTGGAAGTGTGGCCCTACAGTAGAAGGCCAATTAAGAGAGAATTCTCCTTGGCATGCGGCAAAAGGCACTAACATTTTTCTATGGTTTAATTGCATAGAAAAGAGTTGGAGGCAACAGCCTCTAGAGACGGTGATTCATCCCGAGTTAAGGACACAAAACGGGACATGACGGAGGAAGCACCTCTCCCCTCTAATACGCCCAAAAGAGCTTGTGCAAAAATTAAATGAGGCTCCACGCAAAGATCATAATACAGAGTTAAATAAAAGCTGCCACTTGCCGCTTTTTACATAATTTCCTCTTCTTTCCTATCCTAGTTTTATAAGGGAAAAATATGAAGTTCCCTTCTCTTCCCAATGATTTAAAAATGCTGTTTGGTTCAGATTTTTAAAAAATGTTTATTATTTATTTCATTGAGGGAGAGAGACAGAGTGTGGGCAGCAATGGGACAGAGAGAGAAGGAGACAGAATCTGAAGCAGGCTCCAAGCTCTGAGCTGTCAGCACAGAGCCCGAAGCGGGGCTCGAGTTCACGGACTGTGAGATCATGACCTGAGCCGAAGTCGGACACTTAACCAACTGTGCCACTCGGGCACTCCAATTTTTGGTTCAGATCTTATCTTAGATTTTCAGCACTCCAGAGAAGTCTTTTTGTGTCTCCTGACCACTTTGGGGAATGTAATGTTTTTTATATCTGTCCCATAACAGGAATGAACAGGTTTCCACGGAAGCTAGAAGAAAACGTGAATCGGTGGCGTTCAAACCCATCCCACAGCCATCAGCAGAATACTGCACGGACAGGAGCACTTGATATAGACACTTGGAACTTTCCATATAACACAATCTCGTAGACAGTAAGAGAGCAGTAGTGAAATTACAGGATGTTGTAGGCTATGGAGTTAAGATGGAGTCTGATTCCTGACTTTCTACTTTCCAACTGCTTCTGGGCACTAGGGGAAATGAAACGCTCCCTGCGTGCTCCCTCCTCTGCAAAATGGGAGACAGTGATATCTATCCTATCTCACAGGCTTATACAGCACCGAGCTCGATCCCCTGCGTCACAACCGGTTCTCATACGTCTTCATCTCTTACTTCTCTCCTCTGAATATAAAGCGAAGATCATGAAACGGAGTCCGAGGTTATACAGAGAAGCAGGCCACTCTTGCTTTAGCTGACCCAGCACAGCCTCCTGGTGAGGCGGAGAGGCCTAGACACCTGGCCCGCAAGGTCACCGGCTGCACGCGCAGAGCTGTGACCGCTTTACGAGAGCATGCAAAACCCTTCCGCTGGCGAAACCCCAAGCACAACGGAACGGCATTTTTAATCATAATGAGGCTGAAATGTAAGTGGTTTCTGCTGAAAAAGCTTTGCAGTCGTTCTTCTGTTCTTTAAAGAGAAAAATCTCCACTCAATAGCTTTGGAAGAGACCATTCATGTACTAGCTAATGAGCCGGTTTGTTTTCTTCCTTCTGTTAATTTTAATATACCAATACCTTGCAATAAATATACCAGGTAATAATATGTTTTAAAGTTCCCGTGCAAAAAATGCCCAGTCTCTCAACCTTATAAAGCAAGGACGTTGTCCATATGCATATATGCTAAAGCAACAAAGAACTTTTTCATGTGGCTTTTAAAATTGCTGTACTGTCTAAAAATGTTTCCCCTTTTCTTCCAGATGCACAGATCAAAGTACTGTTACTTGGAAATTAGCAAAAGCTAGCGGTCCTGCACAAACTCCAGTTCTTTTTCTTTTTTAACTTCAAGGCTCTGGCATATGCCGTCCACATGGCTGAAGATGGGAGAAAAACCTGTGTATGTAGCTTACTGCTCTTTGAACCACACTGTAAAAAGCAGGCACAGAATGACAGCACGGGCCAGAACTGAATAGGATCTGTTTACTGCACACAGACCAGTATGAAACTCATTTATTTTATCAAAAGGTGAGTGAGGTAGCCTCTTCCACAAAAGGATGGGGTAACAGAAACTACAACGCCAAAGCGACAGACCTACATAGGTTGTTTGGAATTCTTCTATCCATGTCCCACCGGTTAGCGTAGTTCCATCAGTCAGATATGTGATTAGTCATAATTACACTTTAATGTAATTATAAAATGTGGGTTTCTTCACAAGGAATTCAGAGTAATTTACAGTGTATTCCCAAATCATCTCTAGAACAAAGTCTGAATTTGCCTACATGATGCCTTTTATAAAGAGAACTTTTCAACCGCTTCTTCAGAAGAATAACTTTAAGTGTTAGTTTCTTCTTTTATTATTAAAGTATAGTTGATAGTGTTAGTTTCTGTAAATATATGCACACATACTCCATTAAATCTTTTACGTAATCAATTTTCTAATCTATTCAACTTGTACAAAGTAAGATTTCAGCGTGAATTATAATAAGATGCTTTACACATAGATCATTAACAACTGTTAAAATAAATTGATTTTAATGAATTTGAATGACTGAAGGCTTCCTTTGCTGTTGGCTTAAATATTTAAGCATCAGGATCTCTATTTCTCTTCTTTCCCCCTCAGCACCTCTATTTGTCTTGCATAGTTCAGGTGACAAAGAAATTACAAGCAATGAGCTAGACACTGTGCCAGATGCTTGGGGTACAAAAGTGAAGACACCTAGAGTTCCAACCTCTCGAAGTGTCTAGTGAAACAATAAAAATAGTTCACATTGACTGTGTGCTCAGAGCGTATTTATGAGTGACAGAGGTGTTTTAAATAGATCTTATTTAATACCCACAATAGTTCCATGAGGTTGGTATTAATTTTACCCTGTTTCTGAAAGTTAGACAAATCAAACAGTCCTTCTAAGTCTGAGATCACACAGCACTTAAATGGCAGAGGTGGAATTTTAAAGCGTGCTGGCCTGGTTCACCATGGTATTAGTTAGACAGCCCCCCAAACATATTATTTCCATATAAGCAGGGGGCTCCCACATAGTGTAGGAGGTGATGCTCCTAGCAAGCTGCCTGGGTGCCGTGGGTGCCGGAGGACAGGCACTGCGCCCAGGCATCCAGGTGTGAGGTCAAGACACTGCCAAGGAGACACGTGATGAACAAGGGATCTCTGCTTCCTGGTAACTGGTAGGGTGGTTCTGACTTACAGATTAATCCAGAAATGCCAAGAAGTCCCTCGGAGAAGTCCCCAGAGGAGACTTCATGCCAACTGTTCAGGGACTCAGGAATTACAACAGTGTGTCTTTTTATTTTTATTTTTTAATGTTTATTTATTCTTGAGAGAGTGAGAGCAAGTGAGTGAGAGAGAGAGAGAGAGAGAGAGAGAGAGAGAGAGAGAGAGAGAGAGAGAGAGAACGAGCGCGCAAGCATGAACCGGGAAGGGGTGGGGCAGAGGGTGGGGAGTGGACAGAGGATCCAAAGCAGGCTCTGTGCTGGCAGGAGCAAGTCCGAAGCGGGGCTCAAACTCACGAGCTGTGAGACCATGACCTGAGGTGAAGTCAGACACTCAACTGACTGAGCCACGCAGGTGCCCACGTGTCCCCCATCGCCATGGCAGCGAGCATGGAGAGCAGTGTTTTTACTCAGTCATCTCATCCTGAGATATTGCCTACCTGGCCTTATACCTAGTTTTTTTTCTGCTCCCCAAAATTGAAGAACTTTATTGGAAACTAGGACTGATAGAAGCTCCAGATTTTTGCTTTAGAGATTACTGACAACTTCTTCCAGATTTCCCTAGTAATGCACTCTTGTCACTATTTTAAAAACTCTGACTTCCAAGACCAAATTAACAAAAACTTTGCTGGCAAAGATTCTGCTCAAAGAGCTAGCCTTCCTATTACTGTTTTGCTCAAGTTCACATCTGTGTCTTTTTACTCTATTCCCTATACTGTACATTGCATTGCTGTGTGTCATTCATTTTGTGACTAGGCTTAAATTCCCTTCACCTATTTTATCCAACCTTCCACTCTCTGCACTCTGGCAGCCATTAGTTTAGTCTCTGTAGCTATGCATGTTCCCTGTATTTATGAAGAGAACTCATAGTTTAAACACTTATTAGATGGTTAGTTAGTTTTGTTTTTTAGATCCCACATATAAGTGAAGTCATTCACTAGTTGTCTTTCTCTGATTTATTTCACTTTCCATAGTGTCTTCAGGGTCCTTCCACATTGTCGTAAAGAGCAAGATTTCATTTTTTATGACTAATATTCTATTGTGTTTACATACTACATCTTCCTTATCCATTCATCTGTCAATGGACATTTAGATGGCTCCGATATCATAGCTATTGTAAATAACGCTGCAATGAACTTACGAGTACACATGTCTTTTTAAGGGTACACATGTCTTTTTGAATTAGTGTTTTTGTTTCGTTGGATAAATACCTGGAAGTGGAACCAGTGGGTTGTAAAATAGTTCTATTTTTCATTTTTTGAGGAGCCGCCATACTGGGGCAGCAGGAGGGGGCTGCACCAATTTACATTCTCACCACAGTGCAGAGGGCTCCCGTTTCTTACATCCTCACCAATGTTTGTTATTTCTTGTCTTTTTGACATTAGTCACTCTGACAGGTGGGAGGTGATCTCTCAAATTGTAGTTTTGATTTGTATTTCCCTGATGGTTAGTGATGGCGAGCATCTTGTCATTTGCCTGTTGGCCATTTGGATGTCTTCTTTGGAAAAACGTCTATTCAGGCTCTCTGTCCATTTTTTTAATCCGTTAGTTTTATTTTTTTTGATACTGAGTTTTAGGAGTTCTTTATAAGTTTGGATATTAACTCTTATTGGATATGTGATTTGCAAATATTTCTCTCATTAAGTTGCCTTTTCATTCTGTTGACAATTTCCTTCACTGTGCAAAGGCTTTTCAGTTTGATATAACCCTATTTATTTTTGCTCTTGTTGCCCTCGCGTGAGGAGACAGATCCAAAAAAATATCATTAAGACTGATGTCAAAGAGGTTAACTGCCCACAGGTGTTTTACGCTTTTAGGTCTTATATCTAAGTCTTTAACCCATTCTGAGTTTATTTTCATACATGGTGGTAAGAAAGGGGTCCAGTTTCATTCCTCTGCATGTAGCTGTCTGGTTCTCCCAACACCATTTCTTGAAGAGGCTCTCTTTTCCCCATTGGATATTCTTGCCCACTTTGATGGAAATTAATTAACCATGTAAGAGTGGGTTTATTTCTGGTCTCTCTATTCTGTTCCACTCATCTCTGTGTCTGTTTTTATGCCCGTGCTCTCCTGTTTTGACGACTGTAGCTTTGTAATATAGTTTGAAATGATACTTCCCACATTGTTCTTTCTCAGGAATTGCTTCGGTAGTTTGGGGTCTTTTGTGGTTCCGTATATATTTTAGGATTATTTTTTCTCGTCCTGTGAAAAATGCCACTGGCATTTTGATAGAACTGTACTGAACCTGTAGACCGCTTTGGATCATATGGATATTAAACACTGTCACATCTGTACCTTTTCAAGAATGAGCAGCTGCTCTTTTTTATTATATTTCAGAAAACAGGGCTAACTCTTTCATATTTTATCAATTTCCTATCCCCAAGTCCTATTCCAAAACTTAGAGAAGAACACACATTTGTTTATTTAAAGCTCACCTACACTAGGTGAACTCTTCACACAATGGCACAGTACAATCAATGTCTGGCCCATGCTGCAGAAGCCATATTCAATAATCATATTTGCTCCTCAAGAAATCCTTAAGGCAAGAGCAAAGGCCTACTGTGCTACAAGAAAAACAAAGCAGAGCTATCATTAAGACAGTGGAAAAGGGCCAGATGAGTAAGCTGCACAAAGATAAATAAATAACTTTTGTTACCAATACTTGCAAAAAGACAGAACTCAAAGAAGAGCACTGAATATCCACTTTCTTGAAGAAATACAAGAGTTATAATGTTATTCCTGAAACAAGGTCTGCTTGGACTTTAATTGACAAAATAATTCTCTCTCATTTTTTTCCATTACTAGGTTTTGAGCCTTGTTTTCCAACCCTTCTTTTCTCCTATTTCATTATGTCTTTGATTACAGACACACCCAACAATCCTGACAGCACACGACTTTAGTGGCATGTTTGCGTCTCTCCTCGGAAAGTCGTCGCTGTAACTTCTACTCAAACACAGGACTAGTTCCAACCTCGGGGGCTGCTGGTCCATACTTGGACAAACCTCTTTAGGTGGTAAAACTGACTTCAGGCTACAAAACTTGGCAAATAATTCCCATTAAACAATGACCTCAAGGCAGTAGTTCTTCAAACTGCAGATCAAATAAATGCATTCACGGTTCAGCAAAGTACAGTTTACATTCATCTCTAAGTCTAAGATTACAGAATTATTAAGTGGTTTCCATACTGGTCTGAAGTTTGAGTAGCTTCGCTGTGTGGGGGCTTAAATATTTTCTTAAAAAACAGGAAAAATTCTTTTGTTGACTTACTAAGCTGATACAGAGCGAACAAGCACAAGAACCAGTGGAAAAAACAAGTCCAGTTAACAGATTTGTGTCCCTCATATGCCATTTGCAATGGAAGGAGGGATTTTAGGGTAAGTTCTGAAAATGCGTAGGGGCTACTTTCTAAAATGGCACCCTACTTGGCATAAACGTTTTTATTTCTACACGAGGTATCCAATTCCTATAAAGGAAAAAAACAACTTCTACAGAAAACTGGAGTGATTTCCTGATACGCGATAAAAGGGCCAGTTTTGCCTCCTTATCAAAGTCATGCTCGATGACTCTAATTACTCCACAGCGGTAATGGCGGCGCGGCTGCCTCCCGCACAGCACGTCTATGGCCCATGGAGTAACTCTTCCTGAGAAGGTAAACACTGTGCTACTAGAAATCCTAGAAGGAACGGCTCTAGGACTGGTTTGGAAACCCACATAACTTCCTGTTAGAAGGAAGTTATTCTCTACTAAGCTTTCAGTTCACTCCATGGTAGTTTATGTGCTAGAATATTCTATAAATCTCAGAGTCATCTGCCAAATGCTGTTGGTTAAGAATTCATTGGTTGTTGGGGCGCCTGGGTAGCTCAGTTGGTTAAGTGTCCGACTTCGGCTCAGGTCATGATCTCGTGGTTCGTGAGTTCAAACCCCGCATCAGGGCTCTGTGCTGACAGTGCAGTGCCTGGAGCCTGCTTCTGATTCTGTGTCTCCCTCTCTCTCTCTGCTCCTCCCCCTTCCCATACTCTGTCTCTGTCTCTCTCAAAAGTAAATAAATACTAAAAGAATATTTTTAAATGTTGGTTGTTTTCAAACAGTCAAAAGTTCCACCTGCTAAGGTGGGTGCAACTTTTGTTCTCTTGTTTTCTTAAACTACAGAAGCGACTGACCTTGAGTTTGGATGACACATCACTTCCTGGGGGCTCGCTAAAGGATGCCCTTCCATAGCCAGTTTGTGCATGGGCAACCTCATGGTACTCGTATCTATTATTCATCATTAAATAAGCTGTGAATATTACTGAATAATCAGGCTTATTCAATTATGGAAGAGAAACCAGGTACACCTAGTTTAAAAAAAAAAGCCTAAAGGGCGGAAGCGGGGGCCCTTTCCTTTGTATTCTCCTACAGTTTCAGAAGTCCAAGGAGAGTCACAACTCTAGGAGCTAGCTAGTGTACAGAACTATATTAAATCCACAAATATTCATATTTCAAAATCTCCAGTGAATATCATAGCTTTGATTTCCTGTCCTCCTCACTGACAGTCACCGCTGTCTGTGGTGGAACACAGCTTCTGTTTGTAGACAAATCTGTCACTCAGTTATCATTATCACGGTATAGTCAGAGCAGGAGCACCCTTCTTTCTTGATGCATCTGTTCATCTCAAAAAGAATGCACTCAAAGAGCGGTATGGTTTACTGGCATTGCAAGTTACTTAAGTCATCCGTCACACACCTTCCATAGCTGCTTTTGGAAAAGGCTGAAACATGACATCCTTTTAAGAGGCCCCATAAAAAAGCACTTTTCTTCTAAGTCAACCTTCTTTGGCAAGCAACCGAACTCAGTAAGTAGCTCCCCAAACTAAGATTCCTACCTCCAGAGATGCATCTTTGAAAGCTTTGGGTGTGTGGGTGGGTGTGTGTGTGTCCATCCATATAGTCTCTCCTGACTACTGTAAAGAGTCGTCCTTATTTGCGAAGACTGCAAGAGAAGTTCCGTTCTCTGAGGAAAGGCAGTGCCAGCAGCTGCATGCTTTGTCTGACTCTGTCCTCGATGGTTCTTAGCATTAGACAGCTTTGGCTTTAATTTTTTTTAATGTTTACTTCTCTTTGAGAGACACACACACAGCATGAGTGGAGGAGGGGCAGAGAGACAGAGGGAGACCCTGAATCCGAAGCAGGCTCCAGGCTCCGAGCTGTGAGCCCAGAACCTGATGTGAGGCTTGAACTCACAAACTGCGAGATCATGATCCTGAGCCAAAGTCGGACGCTTAACTGACTGAGCCACCCAGGTGCCCAGACAGCTCTGATTTAGGAGAAGTTCAAAGAAAGGTTGCAAGTGCACCAACACCATGGAGGACAGCAATGGTTTTAATTCTTTTTCTCCGAAAGACTTAACTGAATTCCCTTTCCAAAGCCACCTTCATGGTATTAAAACACAAACCAGAAAAGAAAACAGGTCCCCAAAACCCAAAACCAAGATGGAGAAGAGCGCTGACTTTTCTGTCCGACTCCACGTCCTCACCTTCACAGATGACCCTGCCTCCAGTCCCCCGAGCCCTCTCTGGCTGTCTCGCGTCGGTGCAGCTCTCTGGTGACCTCACCCACTTCTTCACGAAGATTCACCCGCTTTAACAAGGTAGGAAGGCCACCCGGGCTCACTGACCCTTTACTTCTGTTCTCAGAGAAGCGGTCTGAGACTGCGGTGGAGCGCTGCTTCAGGCCGCTTGTTTCTTCCTTAGCAGGTGATGTGCAGCCGCCTCCTCTTGCTCCTGCGTCTTCTACGGCAAAATCACACCGACCACAGGCCTGTGACCCATGAGGGCCGGGAGCCTGTTGAGCGGGGCTCAGAGCCTGTTGGGCGGCACCCAGAGGAATGTGCAAATGCTTCCATCTCTTGGGCTGTCTGCGGCCCTGGGCTTGAGAGTGGGGTCACCCTGACTGTTGGGAGGGACCCTGCTGAGAGCCCAGGGCGGATCCGCCCGCCTCTCATGCTCTGACACCTTATCACCCAGTTCATAAAGGAAGCCGCACCAAAGGCAGAGGCAAGGCTGTGGGGGTGATGAGAAACCTAGAGACAGAAACTCAGCGGTAAGGCTCTACTCCCCACCGACCCGGTGCTGAAGGAGACGCCCGCTTCCGTACCCTCACCTGCACTTACCACGGTGCACAAAGATGTGCCAGCACGTAAAGAGCTGAGGTGCCGAAGCAGCACGACAATGTCACCTCTCGACACTGCAAACACTAAGTGGTCAAGTTCCTACTGGAATGGCCCTCTTCTCCCAACACGACTGCCACCACCACAGCACACATTTGTCTGTGCCACTGCCAAAACGACAGGTAAGAACGAGTGGCAAAGGCCCAGCGTGAGAAGGCACCACGGCTGGAGAAGCCTCAGTGAGCAGGTGGAACAGGCGGGATGGAGGAGACTGGCTGAACTTGAGAAAGCGCCCAAAGGCTAAAGACGGGCAAACAAGATTCATTTAGTTCAAGAAGTCCAATTGTATATGGGGTTCTAGGTGAAGCCGGGTCTAGAGCTGGATGACATGCTGGTCAGGGCACCTCTGGTATCAGACATGAACACAGGACTGCGGATCAGAGTCAGACGCAGGACGGAGCCAGTTGTTGGATGAGCGGTTCAGACTTGAGACAAAGAATTATGTGATGGAAGAAACAAGCAGACAAGGACATCAAGTTAACAGCACAACTTCAAAGTTAAGGAATCGGGAACGCCACCGAGGATGAAGGGGCCAGGCAAAGTAAGAAGAGTGGCTAACCCCAACAGAGAGCTAGATGAACAGGCCTCTGGCCTAAGCTTAAGATTTTTCTTGCTATAGGATCGGCTAAAGATAGATTAGAAACAAGTAGCTGGGAGCACCTGGCTGATGTCCAGAGTGGGCAGGGAGACAAAGCTGTACCTTCTGGCAGACACACCCTGCTACGCAAATAGAGACCGAATCGGACCCACTAACGTTTCCAGAGGAGTGTGTGAATCCAAAATGGCTGCCCAAATTTGACAGCGGAAGTGGCCATATTGCTCAATGAAGTCCCTTTGCAGAGGGATGGTGCCTGGAATGTGGAGATAGCATGCCCGAGTGGAAAGAATGTGGAGCTTAAAATCAGAGTTTGCAACTCAATTCTATCTCTCGCTAGCAGTGATTCAGAGTGGGTTCCTTAACTCCTCAGAGCCTCAATTTCCTCATCTGTTACGCTGTCAGTAGGTTTTGTAACAACAGGTCCTGTAATAATGAAATTAGGGAGCCTCTGCGGTGCTGAACAGAATACCTAACTCAGTACATGGCTGTTGTGCCAATAGCATTACTCATGGAAACACTCCTTATGTGTGTGGTCAGTGGTAACAAGGACAGTAACAGTCATTCTACGAACAACAGTGTGGGCACCTCCAGATTTAACGCATTAATCTGCTTCTGGTAACACCTGAGAGTCAAACCATGGTTGCTTCTCCTGGGATTTCCAGCTTCACCCTGAGGGCTGAGTTCTAGACCAGCAGATCAAATCATCATATCTTTCCCTTCCCTCCCTCACTCCTTTCTTTGATCCATATATATATCAGCGCTGACTATCATCCTAGCATCCACTTGGTAGGAGTCAGCGCTGGTTTAGGCAGCAGCTGGTAAATCCAAGTTTGGGTGGCTACTACCGAGGGTCTTGACATGAGGAGAAGGAGAGTACTTTTATTTATTTATTTTTTTAAAAGAAGGGTTCACACTCAGCATGGAGCTCAATGCAGGGCTTGAACTCATGACCCTGAGATCAAGACCTGAGCAGGGATCAAGAGTCAGATGCCCAAGTGACTGAGCCACCCAGGCTCCCGAGGACAGAATTTTTAAAAAGCAGGATATGGTAATCCGCGAGTTGTACCTTCTCTTTGGAGTCATCTGCGTTTGGCCACTGCTTCATAGTTCTTATATATGAGCTGTCTTATTCAACTTCAAAATAACTCTAAAGTAAATAGGATAAATGCTATTATTTTTGGTTTAAAGATAAGGTCAGTGAAGCTCAGAAAAGTTACAGTGATTTACTCCAGGTCATGCACTGTGCGGTGATGGAACTGGGTTAGAACTTGGCTCACTGGGTCTGTAGCTTGGTGCTTGACCACTGTAATTGTTTTATAACCCACGGGTACAGGTACCTTTAGTATTTTTAATCAGTCTCTCTATATTTGATATTTTTCTCACTTGGTTTTTAAAAATTTTTTTTTAGAGTTTATTTATTTATTTTGAGAGAGACAGAGACAGTGTGAGCAGACGAGGGGCAGAGAGAGAGAGGGAGAGAGAGAGAATCCCAAGCAGGCTCCACACTGTCAGTGCAGAGCCTGATGCAGGGCTCGATCTCACAAACTGTAAGACTAAGCCACCCAGGGCTTCCCTCACTTTTTTAAGTTTATTTATTTTGAGAGAGACAGCATGAGTAGGGGAGAGGGAGTAGGAGAGAGAGAATCCCAAGCAGGCTCTGCACTGTCAGTGTAGAGCCCAACACAGGCCCAATCACATAACTGTGACATCATTACCTGAGCCGAAATCAAGGGGTAGGCGTTTAACCAACTGAGCCACCCAAGAGCCCTATGTTATTTTCTCACTTGAAAGAAAGCTCTGATTTCTTAGAAATGTAACTGACTTCTGAAAAGGCTTTATTTCATCTTGTTAATTTTCTAAGTATAGAATATAATTATATTTATAGAAAAGTAATCTTCTTAAACTGGATAATTATTTGTTATTATTCAAATTGATTTTCATGTTTCCCAGTTATTTTTAACTGAAAATAGTATGTATACTATATTTTATCATTTTTTTACACGTTTATTTAATTTTGAGACAGAGAGAGAGAGTGCGCGACTGGAAAGAGGCAGAGAGAGAGAGGGAGACACAGAATCTGAAGTAGGCTCCAGGCTCTGAGCTGGCAGCACAGAGCCCGATGCGGGGCTCGAACACATGAACCCTGAGATCATGACCTGAGCCGAAGCTGGACGCTTAACTGACTGGGCCACCCTGGCATCCTCATGCACTGTGCCAGGGTGGGAAATACCTCCTTTCGGGGGCTAGTAAGTGATTTACTCCACTGCCACCAGGCAGAAATTATTCATTTTTAAAAATGCTTTTATGAGTAAGATCATAGGAGGCCTACTGTGGTGGCTTGGGGTTCTACAGAGCCTCATATTTAAAAAAATTTTTTAGATGGCACCTTTGTTTCCTACAAACTAAGATGCAATTCTCAGTGAAAATAAATGTATTGGCTTATTAAGACGGGCCAGCAAGGAAATCTAGAGTGCGTCATACATTATTTGTTAGCCGGTGTGACATTTCTAGCTCAGCAGGCCGGTCAGGCAATTATCAAGTTTTAAAAACTGTGTCGTCTGGTTATCTGGCAATTCTAATCCAATACAAACTGCTGTACGTCGAATTCAACGTCGAAACAGATGTCTTTGTGCCAGCAGCTATCCTTCCATATTATTCAATAATCCCTGTCGATTTATGGTCTTAAATGTATAATATATACACATAAATTCCTTTTTCAGAGCAGATTCTCTCCTGTCACATATTTTGTCCGTAAACAACATTTCACCACAGATGTGTTTACAAACATGAGGTCCCTAAGTGAAAAAAAAACAATTTTGGTCAACTGGGAATGAACGATGCTCTGTCCACTACAAAAACGGATGCAGAGGGGCAATCTCCAAGGTGAAGAGAATGAAGAGGACCACCCTGTCCTTCCCAAGCAGGGAAAGACGAAGGCATTCCGTCTATTCTCCAGCTTTTCTGCTTCGTAGGCGAACATGCTTACTTACCAAGTGGCAAAAACGCAAGGCGGTTTCCAGCCATGGAGAGCTCATTGAGGCTGGGCAGCAGGCAGAGATGGCGCGGCACACACCATAGACGATTTCGGTCCACAGTGAGGTACTGCAGAGAAAGGCACAGGTGAAGCCTCTCGGGTAAAGTTAGCAAACGATTGGTAGAAATGTCTAGTGTCTGCAGCTCCTTCAAATCGCCAACCTCTACAACCAAAATCAAAATTAAGATAAATCGCATCCTGATTAAACTAAGTCAATAAAACGAATCATTTCTGTAACAGTTCAAACAAATAAAATCAGCAGTTGCCATGATTTCCAGACACATGAATGCTGAAGTATGCAAACCACCCAACAGAGGGAGGTGTCTTTAAACTAGCCTGCCAGAATTTTTCTTCTTAATGGAAAAGAGGGCTAGCCTGGAACAGGGAGAGACACAAAGTAGTGAACATGAGCCAGAAGCCTGTTTCTAGAGCTTCTGCTTCTTGGTGAAATCAAAAGGTGTTGCTAGTGTGGGGAAAGAACAGTTACAGTCACTTTGAGGTACCTGTGACTTTGCTACTTTTGTGACTTGTATCCAAGTAAACAGTAGGAGACTTAAAATACATAATATCCCAGCGAGTGCATCGTGCTCATATGAACTAACCAGAAAACCTTTTGGACAAAATATTAGGATGTCTTTTGGAAATTTTCACCACGGTGAAGAATATAATAAGAGTAAATTATAGGTAGGTAACATTTTTAGATATTGTCCAGCCATGTGGTTCTTTATCACAAACCCACTCAAAGTGTACACATCCTATGAAGATTTACTTTAATTCCACCCACATGACGTCCTTCCGTTCACTTCAATATGGCCTCACTGTTGACACCCATAACTGTAATCTGTTCCACGGGGAGTACAATTATGCCAAGCCTGAAGGTTGGGAGGTTCTTACAAGGTACTTCGTCCTTCTCAGGAAAAAGCACCACAAGCCTCTCTGTGCAGAGTAAGGTGTGCTAAGCGATCTCCAGGGACAGGACGTTTAGTCCGTCAGGACTGCACAATCCCCTCAAGGCACTACCGGAAGCCCTGTGGAGGGCACATCTACTTCTTCTGCATCAGGAACCTCCAAGCTGAAGACCTCAGGGCCATCTCCTGGCCTCCTCTAACCCTGACCCTGTTCCACGAGCCAGTCCTCTCGGCTAAAATTTCCCACGTTCTTGCTATTTTACTGCGCCCCCTTGGGCACATCGCAGTTCGTTCAGGGCTTGGGTTAGTTTGAGCAATGTCTTCTCTACTGGACAGAAGATCTGCTCTCTTGGACGCCCAATTACACAGACAACCTTTTCTTACTGCTATAGACCAGGGGTTGGCAAACTCTGGCCTCTGGTATACTTCTGTACTGCCTGCAAGCTAAGACTGGCTTTTATAATTTAAGTTTTTTAATTTTAGAGACAGAGAGAGCACCAACAGGGGAAGAGGGGCAGAGAGAGAGAGAGAGAGAGAGAGAGAGAGAGAGAGAGAGAGAGAGAGACAATAGTAAGCAGGATTCACGCTCAGTGCAGAGACCAATGTGGGACTTAATCCCACGACCCTGGGATCATGATCTGAGCTGAATTCAAGAGTTGGACACTTAACAGACTAAGCCACCCAGGTGCCCAGGGTTTTTACATTGTTACAAAGCAGTTGGGGGTGCCCGAGTGGCTTAGTCCAGTAAGCGTCTGATCTTATAATCAGCTTAGATCATGATCCCAGGGTCATGGGATTGAGCCCTGCATCAGGGTCTGTGCTGAACATGGACCGTGCTTTGGGTTCTCTCCCTCCTTCTCCTTCTGCCCCTCCCCTACTTGCATGTGCTCGCCCTCTCTCTCTCCCTCACTCTCTCTCTCAATAAATAAATAATAAATAATTAAAAGGTGGCATAAAAAAACCCCAACACAGGCAAAAAAGAATACATGGCAGAAACTGTACGTGGCCTGCAAAGCTTAAAATATTTACTATCTTGCCATTTATGGAAAAAGTTGGTCAGTCTTTGTTAGAGGCAGTTACCTGAAGTACTTTTAGTAACTGTTTTTTTAAATGTTTATTTACTTTGAGAGAGAGAGACAGAGTGCGAGCGGAAAAGGGGCAGAGAGAGACAGAGACAGAGAATCTGAAGCAGGTTTCAGGGTCTGAGCTGTCAGCACAGAGCTAGACGTGAGGCTCGAACTCACAAACTGTGAGATCATGACCTGAGCTGAAGTCAGACACTTAACTGACTGACCCACCCAGGAGCCCCTTTTAGTAACTATGTTTAATAAAAAGCAATACTAGTACAAAATATATTAATTTCTAGTTATTTTTATAATATTCAAAGTAATTTGTGCTAGGAAATTCATACTTTATTGCCCAATTTCCCTAATATTGGGCAAGGTATGCATTTGCAAAAGGGCAAGGAGGATCCAGGGAACAGTCTGTGATGCTTAATTGGAGTTTTGTTCTTTGTGAACCAAACGGGTGCACATGGGAGTCAGTTTCGTTCTTGGTTCTGTCCTTCATTTAGGTACATCTGCCTACCTACCGACCTAATTCACATCAAAAAATGCTTCTGCTTTCCGATGGGGTGAGGAGGTTGAGGGAAAAATCATTATGTTCTAGAATTGAATAAAGAGTACCAAGAAACTTTCCTGACCTCACTTATAAATTGATTATAGGAGTGAAATGGAACAGAAGTACAACCAATCAGCTACACACCACAGGGCCAGGCACCAGAGAAAAAAGAGACCAGGTCTCTGCCTTTGAGAATCACATTATGTATAAGAGATAATGCATGACAGGAGGCCAGAGAAATAAGAGGTGGATAAGGGGTTGGAGAAGTTTTGCAAAATTCACTGGAGGAGACAAGAACCTGAATAGGTGAAAAGAAAGATGGATAACAGCATTCCCAGCAGGGGAGGGGGTGGGGCGAGAAAGATCTGGAAAGGCATGGAAGTCAAATAATAAATACAGCACACACACTGGGCTATTTGAAGCCTAACAAGTATCAAGGACACCTATGGGAGAAGAGAAGAAACTATGTTCAGTGTGACAGGCTGCGTGGAGGCATGAGTGACAATACTGCGTAGAGAAGCTTGGGTTTACTGTCGTGAGAACACGACACTTCCTGAAGATTCTTGAAGGACAGCAGCACTCTGTCGGAAAAACCAGAATGATGGACATGTAAAAAGCAACGGAATGGAAGGAGATTCTAGGCTGAGAAAACAAGCAGACATTTGATGAGAACAGAGGCAGCGTGACAAGTTCAAAGAGTTTGAGAAACATTTTAAGAAAAGCACCAAGTCTGCTTGATTAGAAACAGAAGACAGCGAAATAAAAACTGGTCAAGAATAATTTTAGTGTTTCTAGATTACTACATCCTAAGTATGGCGATGCCAATGCCAAAAACTTGATTTTTTTATCAAAAGACTAAAATTATATCAATCCTTCTGAACTGCAGTATCTATTAAACCATGTATTTAAAGAAATTTGAAAAATCTATCAAAAATCACATGGGAGCAAATTATTTTAATCATTATTTCCAAAATAATTAAAGATGTAAAAAGATATTTTGATGTGGCTGCAAAAATGACCAAGGCTTGCCATTGCCCACCATTTTGATTCAGCACTGCCTCACTCCATTGTGAGGTGGGGAAAATAATACGCGATTATGATTTAAAATTTTCCACAATGGGATGATTTACTTTTTACAGTGGTAACACTCAATATTTATACTCTGCTTTGGCAGACATGCACACATTTCAGATAGTAAAATTAATAACACTTCGAAGAAAAAAAGGGGGAGGGAACATAATACTGTCAGTTCCAAAGGTCAAAGGACCAAGGAACTGGAAAAAAATGAAAAGCTGACCTTTCTTACTTCCTATATGAAATGAATAAAAAGCATTTTGTTAAATCTGAAACATGTAGGACTGCATATATTAAGTGAATGAATACAACAAAAGGACATTATTCTTAGTAGCTTACTATTTAGGCCCTTCAAACTGTGACAAAAAACTCGAACTATTATTTCAGTTGAAGTACTGAGATGAGCGCTATGTATAATGTGTTTGGAAAATTATTTTGTCATACTATGAAAGTATGTGAGAAAGAGAGAGAAATAAAATTAAATAACAAGGTGCCTGGGTGGCTCAGTTGGTTGAACGACTGACTTAGGCTCAGGTCATGATCTCGCAGCTCGTGGGTTCAAGCCCCACATAGGGCTCTTTGCTGCCAGCTCAGAGCCCAGAGCCTGCTTCTGATTCTGTGTCTCCTTCTTTGGTCCTCCCCTGCTCATGATTGGTCTCTCTCTCTCTCAAAAATAAATAAACAAAAAAAAATTAAAGAGCTTCTCTGACAGACTCAATTAAACCTAATATCACCTCACTTACAGCAATGGACTGATCTGCTAAGCAGAAAATCAACAAGAAAACAATGGTTTTGAATTACACAGTGGACTGGATGGACTTAACAAATATATTTAGAACATTTCGTCCTAAAGCAGCAGAATATACATTCTTTCCAAGTGCACATGAAACATTCTCGACCACAGGGGAAAGGAAGGGGAAAAAAATAGTTCCAAACCGAGAGGGAAGCAAACCATAAGAGACTCTTAAATACAGAAAACAACCTGAGGGTTGATGGCGGGCAGAGAGGGGGGAATGGGGGATGGGCACTGAGAAAGGCACTTGTTGCGATGAGCCCTGGGTGTTGTATATAAGCGATGAATCATGGGAATTTACTTCTGAAGCCAAGAGCACACTGTATACACTGTATGTTCCCTAACTTGACAATAAATTATATTTAAAAACAAAAATAACAAAACAAAAAAGAAACATTCTCCAGAATAGATCGCATACTGGGCCAAAAACCAGCCCTCAACAAGTACAGTACAAAAAGATCAAGATCATAACATGAATATTTTCAGATCACAGTGCTATGTAACTTGAAATGAACCACAAGAAAAAATAAAATACATGGAGGTTAAGGAATATCCTACTAAAGGATGAAAGGGTTACCCAGGAAATAAAAGAAGAAATAAATAAAATACTAAAAAAAAAAAACCCTAAAAAATAAAAAAAGCAAATATCCTGAGGACACCAATTCAAAAAGACTAATGGATTGGATTTAAATACAAGATCCTAGTATAAAAGGAATACATTTTCTAAATTTTTTTTTTTTTTATTTTAAAGAGAGTGTGAGTATGGCAGAGGAATAGAGGGAGAGGGAGGGAGAGGGAGGGAGAGGGAGAGAGAGAGGAGAAAATCTGAAGTAGGTTCCATGCTCAGTGCAGAGCCTAATGTGGGGCTTGATCCCATGACCCTGGGATCATGACCTGACCCTAAATCAAGAGTTGGATGCTCAACTGACTTGACTTACGCAGGCACTCCTAAAAGCAATCCATTTTAAATATAATTACAAAGATTAAATATAAAGTGATAAAAACATACATCATGCAAACTATAACCAAAAAAGAAAAAAAAAGAAAAGCTGGACCTGCCAGTAGGATGGAATGAGGAGGCTGCCAAGTCCTCTTTCCAAAAAGTAACTATAAAATTACATGAAACTATCAAAAGCAGCCATTTCAGTACTCTGGAAACGGACCAAAAGTTTTCAACAAATGGAGAACCACTTATTCATGAAAAACTACAGCGCTTCCACTAAGAGGGGCAGAAATATGTGGGGTGCTTGCTTGGGTGGCTCCTATCCCTGCACCCAGTGCGGCTGGTTGAGCAGCTCTAATATGGCAGGCCAGGTTGCAGCCCACCAGCAGCTTCACTGCGGGAGGGGGCTGACATGATTTAGAATGAAAAGTGGGAAAACCCACACCCAGTACGGTCCTTAGGAACTTGTCATAATCTTGGTCACGAGTGAACAGGGGAGGCCAATGATTTTATGAGTCTGAGGGATGTTCTTGGTTGAGGCAAGCATTAAATGGGGCAGATAGGCCAGGAATTTAACAAGGAGGTATGGGCTATGAAACAGGAAGATATTTGACAGACTCTCCACATATACAAGGCTGAGAGGAAGTTCATGAGCAAACACAGAGAAGACCAGAGAGGGCTCAAGTGATTTACAAATTCTAGGTCTACAGAGAACTTGCACGCATGCACAAGGGAGAAAACAGAGAGCCCAGCAGAAAATAACAGGGCACATCTGGAAACTGCCTAAACGTTAATTGAGTTTCTGAATCCACACACAGATCCACTGACAGAGGATAGAAGTCTTTCTTGGTGTTCAACCACCACACTATATAGATCAAATCCTAAGAAGCTAGTCTTAAAAATTAAAACAAGAAGGAAAAAAAAAACAAACCCACAAAGAAATCAGTGGTCACACACTGTGGGGGAAATGGATTTCATATTTTTAGTCCAGGCAAATTACTATGAATATCAAATTGGTAAACAGAAATAGCAATAACCCTCATGTAGGAAAAGAAAATCAGAATCCTGACTTACTCTATATTATTTATAATGTTCACTAAAAATTACAAAATATGCAATAAAGCAAGAAAATATAACCCATCACAGGAAAAAATTAATAAACAGAAAATGATTCTAAGTGGATCCAGATGTTGAATGAGGCAATGACTTCAAACCAGCTGCAATGCATGGACTGAAAGAACTAAAAAGACTGGAAACCCGGCCAGAATAGCTGGTAGGACACGCAACTCTTGATCCCAGCGTTGTGAGTTCAAGTCCCACATTGGGCTAGAACGTACTTAAAAAAAAAAAAAAACTAAACTAAAAAGAACAAGTTCAAAGAAGGAAAGTATGATAACAGTGACTTAAAAAACCCTAAAAATCAATTACAAGAAAACTGGAGAATTCACAAATATGTGGAAATTAAACAACACGCTACTGAACAACCAAAGAAATCAAGAGAAATTTTCAAAAAGGTCCTGAGACGAATGAAAATGGGAATACGATATACTGAAACTTACATGAGATGAGGCAAAAGCAGTTCTAAGAGGGATATTCATAGCGAAAAAATGCCAACATCAAGAAACAAGAAAAAACAAATTAATTTTATATCTCAAGGAACTAGAAAAAGAAAAAAAAAGCCCAAAGTTAATTGAAACAAGGAAATAATAAAGATCAGAGCACAAATAACAGAAATAGAAAAGATCAATAAAACTAAAAGCTGGTTCTTTGAAAAGATAAACAAAATTGTCAAACCTTTAAGTAGACTCACCAAAAAAAAAAAAAAAAGAAAAAGAAACCCAAGAGGACTCAAATAAGATCAGAAACAAAAAAGGAGACTTTCAACTGATATACAAAAATACAAAGGATCATATGAGACCACTAAGAAGAAGAATATACCAACAAACGTGACAATTTAGAAGAAATGGATAAATTCCTAGAAACATACAACCTACCAAGAATGAATCATGAAGGAACAAAAGATCTGAACAGAGCATTTACTAGTAAGGAGACTGAATCAATAATCAAAAACTTCCCAAAAAGGTTCAGGACCAGATGGCTTTCCTGGTGAATTCTACCAAATACTCAAAAAAAAAAAAAAATTTAATGCCAATCCTTCTCAGACTCTTCCAAAGAATAGAAGAGGAGGGAGCACCTCCAAACTCATTTTATGAGGCCAGTATTACCTTGATACCAAAACCAGAGATGCTCCAAGGAAAGAAAATTACCAGCCAATATTCCTGAATAACACCACAAAAATTCTCAACAAAATACTAGCAAACTGAATTCAACAATCATTAAAGGGTCATATACCATGATCAAATCAAACCTAATCCCAGGGATGCCAGGATGGTACAACATCCTCAGATCAATGTAATTACACCACATTAACAAAATAAAGGATAAAAATCATATGATCATCTCAATAGATGCAGAAAAAGCATTTGACAAAATTCAACATCATTTCATAACAAAAACTTTCAAAAAATGGTACAGAGGAAATTTACCTTAACATTTTAATGGCCATATATGATGCCCACAGCTAACATCATACTCAACAGTGAAAAGCTGAAAACTTTTCCCCTAAGTAAGAGGAGGAAGAGACAAGAATGCCCACTCTTATCACTTTTATTAACATAGTATTGGAAATCTAAGCAAGAAAAAGAAACAAACAAGCATCCCAACTGGAAAGAAAGAAGTAAAACTGTCACTATTCCCGATGACAAATATATAGAGAGCATTCTAATGGCTCTATCAAAACACTATTAAAGTAATAAATTCAATAAAGTTGTAGCATACAAAATCAATATGTAAAAACCTGTTGCATTTTAATACACTAACAATGAAATATCAGAAGGAGAAATTTATAAAACAATTCTACTTCCAATTGCATCAAAAAGAAAAGGAAGCTAGAAATAAATTTAACCAAGGAGGTGAAAGACCTGTACATTGAAAACTATAAGACACTGATGAAAGAAACTGAGGAAGATATAAATAAAGAGAAAGGTATACTGTGTTCATGAATTTACAGACTACTGTTAAAATGTCCACACTACCCAAAGCAATCTACAGATTCAATGGAATCCCTACCAAATATCAGTGGCATCTTTCACAGAAATAGAACATATAATCCTAAAATTTGTATGGAACTACAAAACCCCAAACAGCCAGAGCACTCTTGAAAAAGAACAAAGTTGGAGGTATCACACCCTGGTTTCA
The DNA here is from genome assembly GCF_006229205.1 of Suricata suricatta. Taxonomy (NCBI): domain Eukaryota; kingdom Metazoa; phylum Chordata; class Mammalia; order Carnivora; family Herpestidae; genus Suricata; species Suricata suricatta. The sequence continues at coordinate 123,156,400 of NC_043708.1, forward strand.
AACTATATTACAAACGGCAGGAATCACGAAGCGTGGTATTGGCATAAAATAGACATAAAAATCCATAGAACAGAATAGAGAACCCAGAAATAAACCCATGCATATGTGGTCAATTAATATACAACATAGGGAGTCCAAGAATAGACAATGGGGAAAGAACAGTGTCTTCAATAAAGGGTGTTGGGAAAACTGGACAGCCACCTTTAGAAGAATGAGCTTGGGCAACTATCTTATGACATACAGAAAAATAAACTCAAAATGGGTTAAACAATGTAAGACCCGAAACCATAAAACCCCTAGAAGAAAACAGGCAGTAGGCTCCTTGATATCAGTCCTGGTGATGATTTTTTTGAATCTGACACCAAAAGCAAAGGCAATCTAAGCAAAAATAACCAAGTGGGACCACATGAAACTAAAAACCTGCATAGCAAAGGAAACCATCAACAGAATGAATAAGCAACCTAATGAATGAGAGAATATATTTGTAAATCATATATCTGATAAGGGGTTAATGTCCCAAATAAATCACTCCTACAACTCAAAAACAAAAAAAGACCCAATGTGATTTAAAAATGGGCAGATTTGAACGAAAGTTATTCCAAAGAAGACATATAGATAAGACAACAGACACAGGAAAACACACTTAACATCACTAATCATCAGGGAAATGCAAATCAAAACCACAAATGTGGTATCATCTTATATCTGTTTGGCTTTTATTAAAAAAAGACAAGAAATAACAAATGTTGGAGAAGTAACGATGTGGAGAAAAAGGAACTCTCTCATTCACTGTTGCTGGGAATATAAATTGGTGCAGCTACTATGGAAAACAGTATGGAGGTTCCTCAAAAAATTAAAAATAGAGCTACCATATGATCTAACAATTCCACGTCTGGGCATTTATTCAAAGAAAAAAAATACTCAAAAAGATATATGCATCCCCTTGCTCACTGCAGTGATGGCCAAGATACAGAAACAGCGTATCCATTGATGGATGAATGGATACAGAAAATGTGCAATGGAATATTATTCATCCATAAAAAATGAAACCTTGCCATATGTGACAACATGGATAGAACTTGAGGGCATTATGCTAAATGAAATAAGTAAAGGAGAGACAAATACCACATGATGCCACTTATATGTGGAATCTTAAAAAGAGAAAGGAAGAAAGAAACGAAAGAATAAAAGAAAAAAAGAGAGAGAGAGAAAGAAAGAAAGCTCATAGATACAGAGAACAGAACGGTGGTTGCTGGGGGTGGGGGTGGAATAAGGTGAAATAGGAGAAGAGGGTCAAAAGGTATAAATTTCCAGTTATAAAATAAAGTCGTGGATATTTAATGCACAGTATTCATGACACAGTTAGTAACAGTATACTGCGTATTTGAAAGTTGGTAAGAGAGACGGGGTGCATGGGTGGGTCAGCTGGTCAAGCATCTGACTTCAGCTCAGGTCCTGATCTCACGGTTCGTGAGCTCCAGCCTTGCATCAGGCTCTGTCCTAGCAGCTCAGAGCCTGGAGCCTGCTTTGGATTCTGGATCTCCCTCTCTTGCATCCCCTTCTCTGCTGACACTGTCTCTCTCTCTCTCAAAAATAAATAAACATTAAAAAAAAAATAAGGTTGGTAAGAGAATAAATCTTAAAAGTCCTTATCACAAGAAAAAGCATTTTTATAACTACCGTGATGGATGTTATCTAGACTTACTGTGGTGATCATTTTGCAGCATACACAAGTATCAAATAATTATGTTGTACACTTGAAACTAATATAAAGTTATATGGCAATTATACTTCAAATAAAAATGAAAAAAAGTTACTAGGAGGCAATATAGGAGATACAGAGGAACATAATAGATATGAGTTGTATAGAATACAAATAGCAAAATGTATGATGTAAACAAATCCTTATCGACAATTACAGTGAATGTCAACAAACAAAACAACCCAATCTAACAAGAATGTCAGGTGGCCTAAAAAAATGATACGCTGTCTTTAAGAAGCACATTTAGATGTAACTGTACAAATAGGGTGAAAGTAAAAAGGATGCAGAAAAAAAACCCCATAAACCATGCAAAAAACAAGAAGAGCAATAGACTAGCTATACTCATATCAGAAAAATTAGACATTAAAACAAGAAATATTATTAAGAGAAACAGGAACATTTCATGACAGTAAAATGATTAGTGCTTCTGGAATGTATAACAATTTATAACTACATAGACCCTCAAGATCCAAACATACATAAAGCAAAAACTGACAGAACAGAAAGGAAAAGTAGAGCTTTTAATACATTATTCTCAATAACTGATGGGACATCTAGACAGAATGTTAACAAGGATGCGTAAAACTTTTCCCACACTGTCAACCACATGTACTAATTTGACATTTACAGGACACCACAGTAGAATACACTTTCTTTTCAGGTATGCATGGTACATTCTCCAGTAAAGACCATTCACTCGACCAAAAAACGAGTCTCGTGTTTAAAGGCATAGCCAAAACATGGAAAGAGCCTAAATGTCCATCACCTGATGAGTGGATCAAGAAGACGTGGTATATATACACAATGGAGTACTACATGGCAATGAGAAAGAATGAAATCTGGCCATCTGTAGCAAAGTGGATGGACCTCGAGGGGGTCATGCTAAGCGAAGTTAAGTCAGGTGGAGGACAGATACCATATGTTTGCACTCATAGGTCTAACAGGAGAACAGGAGAAACCTAATGGAGGACCAGGGGGAGGGGAAGAAGGGAAGAGAGTTGGGGAGAGAGAGGGATGCAAAACTTGAGAGACTATTGAATACTGAAAACGAACTGAGGCTCGGGGAAGGGGGAGGGGGGAAAAGAGGTGGTGGTGATGGAGGAGGACACTTGTGGGAAAGAGCCCTGGGTGTTGTATGGAAACTAATTTGACAATAAACTACTTTAAAAAAATAAATAAAATAAATTTAAAGGACTGAAAAAAAAGAAAAGAAATCAGAGGTACCTGGGTGGCTCAGTCGGTAAAGCACCCGACTTGGGCTCAGGTCATGATCTCACGGTTTGTGGGTTCAACTCCCACATCAGTCTGTATGCAGACAGCTCAGAGATGGGAGCCTACTTAGGATTCTGTGTCTCTCTCTCTCTCTCTGCCCTCCCCTGTTCATGCTCTTTCTCGCTCTCTCTCTCAAAAATAAACATTAAAAAAATTAAAAATATAAACACCCAAAGGATACATTTCTGTATATGCTAAAGTAAAAAATAAAAATAGTAACAAGTATTTTCAAAAATAAAATTCTTTCTAAAAGTTAAAAATAAAATGTATACTTGGGCCAAATTTAAAAAATTCCATATACTGATTCTCTGTACATTAGAAAGAAGTAGAATTATTATTTTGGGTATAAAATTTAAAAAGTTCAATCAGTTTCTTAGCCATTTTTATTTCTTTTTTGTTTTTGGTGCAAAACAGTGATTTTATTAAAGCATGGGGAGGCATCTGGGTAGCTCAATTCAACTTTGACTCAGGTCATGATCTCGTGGTTGGTGGGTTTGAGCCCCGTGTTGGGCTCTGTGCTGACAGCTCACAGCCTGCAGCCTGCTTTGAATTCTGTCCGTCTGTCTCTCTCTGCCCCTCCCCTGCTTGCGCACACACTCTTTCTCTCTTTCAAAAATAAATAAATAAACATTTATAAAAAATAAAAATAAGAAATTAATAAAACATGAGGACAGAACCTGTGGGCAGACAGAGCTGCCCAGATCCTTAGTGGTTTTTATTTCTAAGGAGGTGTTCCTTGAATTTTGCTGAAGTCTTTTTAAAAATATGGCATTATTACATTTCTTTTCAATAGCATTTCTATAACTAATTTTATCATTAATAGATTTAACATTGGCACCTTCAAAAATATTTACCACTCTGCTATCTTGAAGTTAATGTGGTATGACTGGTGTAAAGCTGCAGTGTATGCTTCCTAGCACACTAGCAGAATCCTGCTCTTTTCAGCTGGGTCCCTGTCGCCACACCGTTCCCCAGGGTGCACACATCTGTGTGCATACTCTATTTCCTTAATGTACCCAGAAGAATCCTACCTTCACGGCCATATTGTTTACTTTTATGCTAAATATACAATACCTTCAAACTTCTCAGCTACTTATAGAATATCCGAAACATGATTTCATTATTGCCACATGGTTATGACTTACACTAAGCATAAAAAAAATAAAAAATAAACATTATAGAGTGCCAATTTCAAAAGAAAAAAAAAAAACAGTTAGGTCTCCTTTAAATCATCACTCTCTGCTGATACACCCTGACCTAACCTAAAATTTAAGAGGCAATGGGAAGGAAGTCACCCACTCCATGCCAAGCCCATGACCACAGACAGAGTCAATAACAAGGCTTGGTAGTTTCAAGCACTGGCTTTTTCCGGTACCACTAGAAACAGCTCTAATTTGAGCTCCAAAGCAGACTGGGTTAGGAAGAGCAAGAAATAAAAGACAATCTTGCAATGCCAAATTCCATTCTATATTCAGTAAGTATCTCTCTTTGTATTCATTCTTTTTCTCTTGATTGGGCCATGGAAGATACATACTCTGATATGTAGAGGTTCAAAGCATAATCTTATCACTTAGCAGCTGTGCCACTTTGGGTTATTTACTCAAATATTTAGATCATTGTTTGATATTTCAAAAAAATCATCGGCAAAAAAAAAACGATAGAAGAACATGTACCTCCAGTAATTAAACGCAATATCCTATACAACTGGATACCGTATGTCAGAAAACAATACATATTTATGCTTTTCAGCTCATTATATCACATAATATTCTAAGTATAAATCCTGAATATATATATTTTTAAATTGCTGTAGTTGTTGGCACAGAAACAACTGTGAACATAGTATGTGTGTTTCTTACGTCTAACAAAGACCCAAAGGGGCTCTTAAGAGGGCGAGGTCTTTAAGAAAATGGTCAGGACTACCTCCCTTGGCCAACTAAAAAAAATGAAAGCCAACTCAGATTCAAATGACCTATCAGTCCGTTCTGAAGGAGGGCTAACCAGGGCATACAGACAGACGTCAGGTACCCCCGGGTTAACTGCCATTACCAAACAATACAGCCTCTGAGATAGTTCTTGGGACAACTGGGATCAGATCCTACATTTATTCTAAAGTCATAACATCTGAATTCGTATTAAGAAGTTGTTTAACCCACTTATCTGACATGACAATTAGAATTCTTTAAGGCTGAATATTGTTCTTGTCTTTTTAAATCCAAACTGATTACCCTGCAAATAAGCAGCCTGTCTAGAAATAGCCAAAACATGTTCACAGTCCAGGTAAAGAAAGTTTACCCTTTAAACCCTTCAAAATTATTTTTTCCCTAAAAATAAAAGTGTATAATAAAGCCTTTTATCGATGTTTTATGAACTGGGTAATGGCCAAATCTGAGAATACTGCTAGAAGCTGTCATTTCCTCCACGGAGTAGAGACAGAGAACAGAGCCTGTGGAGACAGGCCACACTGCAACATCCGCACCAAATGTCTTCTCTCTCCCTCCACGGTGACCCATTGAGCTCAGCGCAGTTATCACTTCCTGCCTGAGCTCACCCCAACACCTCCTTCTTGCTTCCATTCTGCCCCCTTCCTGTCCATTTTCTACAGGGAAGCCACAGTAACATAAAAATGTAAGTCCGATCATGTTCCTTTTCTGTCCAAAACTCTGCCCTGGCTTCCCAATGTGCACGCATTGAATTCTACACACCATGTTACTAGCAATGAGGTCCGCCGATCAGTCCTGGCCTGACTCTCTCTTCCACCTCTGACAATTCAATTCCCCTGCCCTTCTTTCTGGCCCAAGACAGTGTCAAAATTACTTCTTCCCTCAGAGACTTGGAATTGGCTATTACCTCTGCCAGGAATGTCCTTTGCCCAGCTCCTCAAACTGTGGGCTCATTCTTGTCTTTTGGAACTTCACTATCGTTATTTTCACAATGGCCTTCCTGGACACCCTAATTAAATAGGACCGCTTTTTCTAAATTATAGGATCCCATTTATTTCCTTCCCTGCATTCACCACAGTCTTTACTTATTTTATTTATTCATTTATTTACCTATTAAACCACAGTCAGTGCCTCCCATAAGAAAATAAACTTCACCAGAGCAGGAGCACTGACTACCTTATTTACTGCCATAACCCTAGCAGTACCAGGTTCTAATTCATGGTAGGTGTTCAGTAAACATTCTCTGAATTAATTAATTAATCCCTTAAACTGTCTCACTTGTTACACAACCCCAGACTAGACTTGCAGCCTCAAAAAACCTCAGAATTTATGCTTCAAATTTATCAAAATTACAACTACTGTAGAACTTTAAGACAACTTACAAATCCTTGAAAAAGAAACTGTAAAATCTAAGACTGCCAGAGGTTTATCACGTGGTGAACAGAATTTAGGTTGTCCCCAAGGCCATCTAATTATCTCTGTGGACCTAAGGGATGGGAGTATTCTAGAAGAGAGATTATTAACAAAAGACTAGCTGCCCACATATTAAATAGCCCCAGACGGTTGAGCATCTTCAAATTCTTGCATATTATTTCCTTTACACAACTGCAGACAAATGGAAGATACATAATTTATCAAGACTGATTACGAAATAATATAACCAAAATTTCAGAAGTTATATAAGCAAATAGTGTCCTTCGAGGTCATCAGCCAGCAAAGCAAACCCAATTCTATGTCTTCATTCACATCTTTTGAAATTCCTGTTCTGGAATTGCCTTAAGATCCTGATACAGAATTGCCTCATGGAATATAGGGATCAGATCCACCCTAAAAAGGACGGGACTGCCACCACCAATTCTATTAATAAGAACATGTCTCAAACTCTGAACGTAAATCCAAAAGAAAAACAAAGTTGTAAGGTTTAAACAAGATTGGCATCCTCAGAATCACACACGTTGAATATGTTCCATAACAGCTCAGGGACATTCTTAAAATGGTGATACTTTCTTGGTTGTGGAAATTATTTAAAATATTTACTTGAAGATCTTACTTAAACTTAAAAACCACAGACGCTTGCTGGAATGAGTGCGTTTTTAATATAATCAATTTGAAGGAATTAACAATAACTTGGCTTTGTGAATTCAGAATCTGGGTACATTTGTTCAACCGCTATACCCTTTTCACCCTTGGGAAGGGGTAATCCTATGTATCCAGTTTGGAAAAGCTAAATCCATTCCTTAATGGGTCCATTTGATGGACCAGAAATAGCATGGATTTGGTTCGCATCCTGCTACAACGGGACTGAGGGAGCGACTGTTTGTGCAGCCCAAACAGTGCGAGTGTGTTTCTCCATCTTCACGCTTCTAGCCCAAGGCAGGCGCATGCCCACTTGCACATGCTCCCTCCATTGACAGCAGGTGCATAATGAATGTCAAGGGCACCGTGCGCTAAGTGAGCGTTAGGAGACTTGCTTCAGAACCTACTCACCAATTACATTATTTCCAAAGGGAAACAGTTTACAGATTAAACAGGAACTTAAAAATAACATTTTTAATACCTTTTGTAATGCACTGCACTTAAGGTCTTCCAGGGTAGGACAAAACTGTCTGCAATCACAAGGGGCCTGCTATGTATAACTGAATGTGTGGCAGGCTATGTTTAATAACAAACATTCACAGTGGAGCATAAAATGGAGAATACCAGAGGCGCCTGGGTGGCTCAGTGGGTTGAGCGTCCGGCTTCAGCTCAGGTCATGATCTCACGGTTGGTGGGTTCGAGCCCCACGTTGGGCTCTGTGCTGACAGCTGGCTCGGAGCCTGGAGCCTGTCTTCAGATTCTGTGTCTCCCTCTCTCTGTGACCCTCCCCTGCTCATGCTGTCTCTCTCTCTCTCTCTCTCAAAAATAAATAAAACATTAAAAAAAATGGAGAATACCAGAAAACTCAGTGAAGAAAATCTATTAACCTAACTACGCATTTGTCTGATACAAGCAATATACAAGAAAGAACCTTTTAAGGTGAAGAACATCAAACTAACATGTTAACACATCCTCTCAATTAAGAAAGACAAAAATTATTTGGGAGACTTAAAATGCTCTGAACATATGACATCTGAGAAATAAAAAAACTCATTTGACTTAAATATTAGTATTTGTGTATCAAGCTTGCCAATTAGCTCCCAACAGAAATTTTAAATGTTAAAGACAGTATAAAATAACCTTGTTTTGACATTTTTACCTGGTGCTTTGTGCAAGATGAAATTATACACTAGACTCTCATTCAGTGTTCTTCAAAAGAAGTAATTTACCAGGTGTTTATCAGTTATCTAACCAAATAGTCAATTTGGCATTTGAAGTACCTAGCAAAATGTCAATGAGAATTTTGCAGAAGACAAGAAAAAGTATCTAGAAAGTACTCTTGCTAAGTGGCAATTATAACTAACTGCTAGAAAGAAATGGCATACATCTCTTCTTCAGATATACTGTTTTAAAAACCTGGGGCGCCTGGGTGGCTCAGTCAGTGAAGCGCCTGACTTTGGCTCAGGCCATGATCTGATGGTCCGTGGGTTCGAGCCCCGTGTCAAGCTCTGTGCTGACAGTTCAGAGCCTGGAGCCTGCTTCTGATTCGGTGTCTCCTTCTCTCTCTGCCCCTCCCCCACTCATGCTGTTTCTCTCTGTCTCGATCACAAATAAACATTAAAATTTTTTTTAAAAAACCTTTTTAAAAGCATTTATTCTAAAATCTAGCATCTTTATTACTGTTTAAGTTTACTTATTTATTTTGAGAGAGACAGAGCACGAGCGTGGGAGAGGGACAGGGAGAGAGAGAATCCCAAGCAGGCTCGTGCTGTCAGCTTGGAACCCAATGTAGGGCTCGATCGTACAAACCTGGAGATCATGACCTGAGGTGAAATCAAGAATCGGAGGCCTAACCGACTGAGCCACCCAGGTGCCCCACTGTATTACTGTTTTATATCAGTACATGGATTACTACTTGGAAAAATTCCTCATTCTGCAGAGTCATGGAGACAAGATACGCAGATTTTAATTTTATGTTATGTTTTAGTGATCGTCTCACAGATTTCTTCTACGTAGGCTTTTTTACCTCTTTACGGGGGTAGCACAATGAGAGTTTTTCGGCTTTGACCTGAATAAGACTGCCAGGTGACCACTGTTGTCATAAATATCATAGTAGTGTGGTGCAGAATAAGGTTTTTTAAATACTACTACTTTGCAGAGAATAGCTAAAAGCAATCCATGTTTCACTATCAGAAAAGAATGTTATTATTATAATGATGGCTTTTGCCTCACTTTCTAAACTCAAAATAGGGGAAACATTTTTATTTATTTATTTTTTTTTAAGAGAGAGTGTGTGGAGCGGGGGAGAGGGGCAGAAGGAGGGAGACAATTTTCAGCAGGCTCGATGCTCAAAATGGAGCCCAACACGGGGCCCAATCCCACGACTCAAGCTAAAATTAAGAGTCGGATGCTCAATTTACTGAGTCACCCAGGTGCCCCCAAACAGGCAGAAAGCTTAAAGAAAAAAATTTTGGCATGTATACATTTCAAATGATTCATTCCAGTTTATTTGAAATTCCCATAAGAAAAGTAATTACCTTGAAAAACAGAAAAGTGGTTGATAAAAAAAATGATCTCCACTGATACTGACAGAACACTTGGAAACCATGAGGAAAATGTATCATGGAAAAAAGATATGAACCTTAGTTTAAAAAAAAACTCCATTAATTAAAAGAGTTCCACATTACATCCAAAATATAGCTCTGATTTCCAAATGTGTGCCCTATATAAGAAACCCACCTTAACACTATTAGCATAAGAAATATGACATTAGAGCATTGTGAATTTGTGCATGATGCCCATCAATCTCCATAGAAAAGCAACAGGTTTCCAGGTTCATGACCTGCAATCATTAGGAGTTAGAGTGGAAATACCCAGCAGAATGAAAACAAAAGGCAACCCACAGTGACTAACATCAAGGATATAAATGAAAGGAGGGCACGGAAAAATGTTAACTTTTTAATTCTAAACTTTCCTAAAATGTTTATTTTTATATAATGTTTATCCTACATAATGTTTATTCCTATGCTCATGTATCATTTCTGTAATAACATAAAATTAAATGCTTTATCACATTTGAGAATCACTTTGGGATTCCTCAGGACAAGAGATTCAACAATTCTAAAAACATGTTAGTTAAGTTAGTTAGATAGATATAGATTTTTTTTTTTAGTTGCATTCACTCTGCCTAGAAATGATCACACAGAATTCTGTGGTTAAAATTCTAAGAATGTGGACTTCCTAATGACACTTCAGCTCACTGAACTGCAATGCAACAGAAAGCAACAATTTACTAAATGTGTACATAATGTTGCTATGCAAATATGTGCTGCGGAGGGTCCTACAAAGTCTGTCATTATAAAAATGAAGAGTCAAACTTTAAACAAGTCCTGTTAAATGTACGTCTCACAGAAAATAGTGTGGTGCTTCTGAAGAGAACACACAGAAATAGATTTCGGCGGATTTCCATGCGTTCCTGACCCTTTGGAAAAATTCCGCCCAGTAGTACCACTGCTTTGCTGTGAGCCAGTCAACATACACAGGAGTTCAAAACCTCTTATTGTCCTCTAGATATCTTTTGTTGTGAGCTGCATTAAGAAGCCTTTCAAATGGCCCTCAATAACAGGAAGTAAAAGAACAATTAAAACTTGTAAGCACATAAAGAATACCGAACAGTTCAATGTGAACAGATGCTTTATGCCCTGGAGGGTGTATTTCTTTCAGAAATGAATTGGTTGCACATAAAATTTTCAAGGATATTAACATTTTCCAAATTAATTTATATTGGTTTTTTTTTTCATTTAATTATCTGAACTGGCAGTTTGGTAAAAAAAAAAAAAAAAATAAGGTATGTCAAAACAACACCCAAAAAGTAACTTCAAAAAAAAGGGGCAGGGCTAAGAAAAAGCACCCATATTTACTTTGTACATTAATTTCATCTAAAACAAATGTTTGCAATCATAGTTGTGACACAGCTCCTGGTACATCACTCATCTAGACAAGAGTTTGTTTACCAGCTACGTCCACGGAACACTGGGTTAGAGCAATGCTCCCATCGTTAGGTACACTTAGGAAAAACAATGTGCTATACTGCTTATCAAATATACTTTAGCATATTAAAGATCGGTTTATCGAGTCAGGAAACTGTTGACGTCAACAGTTTCCCATTCATTTGGCCGTGGTACACTTTTTTTCACAAAGCATGTAAGAAAAGTTTAGAAACTGTTGATAATCAACATTGACGGCATATTTCCCCCCATGTCCTCCACGAAGAAAGGTCTGACACTCTAAATATTCGTATTAATCTTTTTCTTTACTTTTGTATAGGAAAAGCAGAAAGGAATTATCTCAAACTCAGCTGAAGGGAGAGAAAATAAAAATGTGATTAGAAATTCTGGCTGTATTTTAGTACTAGTGGTCAATGTAACCTTACGTAATATGACATTTGTGAGACTCTGATTATTTTAACTGTCAGCTGTCAGCTTAAGAAAACACTGCCCTGAGGTCCAACCTGGTATCAGCCATGATCTTTTCAATCCAGTTTTGCAGATACTTTTATTTTATTCTTGTGGCCCTTTTGAGGCATGTTCAGAGCATTTTAAAATTGTATCTTACCTCAAATCTGTCTTTAAAACTCTGTTCCATTACACATCAACTTTCCACTTTCCTCCTTCTAGCAAACAGGCATTCAGCCCCTTATGGCCCGTGTTGCCATTATAGTAGCAGTAATTTACAAGTTACCTATAACAGCATATGGAACAAGCCATATCCATGATCCCTTCAACTCTTTCACAAAGACATGATTTTCATGATTATGAGAGAAATGGCTTCTACCACAGAAATTCTTCAGGAAAAAAGTTCCATGTGGAATACTAATAAATGAAACTAAAGGAGAAAAAGAGGCCATCCTGGTTTAAAAGGACCCAACAAAAACATGATCACATAATTTTGTATCCCCTTTGTATTTACTTGCATCGACAGACAAAATGGTATATATTACATGGTAAAATTTATGAATGACTAAAAGTGTAAGTGACATGATTAAAAAATTTTTTTAATGTTTTATTTATTTTTGAGAGAGAGAGAGAGAGAGAGAGAGAGAGAGAGAGACAGCATGAGTAGGGGAGGGTCAGAGAGAGAGAGGGAGACACAGAATCTGAAAATGGGCTCCAGGGCCTGAGCTAGCTGTCAGCACAGAGCCTGACACAGGGCTCAAACCCACAAACCGCAAGATCATGACCTGAACCGAAGCCGGTTGCTCAACCGACTGAGCCACCCAAGGGCCCCTGACATGATTTTTAAACAACTTGGAAGTCTAGCAAAACTGCTAACACAGTCTCTACAAACTTTACAAAAGACTTACTAGTTGAGCCAATTCATATTGGCATTAGAATTTAATTACACCCATAAGGTGTTAAAATTTGCAAAAAGTATGAGCTCATTTCATTAATGGCATACAAAAGTTGCTTAATTTGATGCTTTATTCAATTTTTCTAAGTGTAATACTCTTGTTACAAAATCATATTTTAAAATAAAAGTTTTGGGACACCTGGATGGCCCAGTTGGTTAAGTGTACAACTTTGGCTCAGGTTATGATCCTGCAGCTCGTGGTTCGAGCCCCAAGTCAGGCTCTGTGCTGACAGCTTGGAGCCTGGAGCCTCTTCAGATTCTGTGTCTCCCTCTCTCTCTCTGCCCATCCCCTGCTCGTGCTCTCCCTCTCTCTCTCTCTCTCTCAAAAATAAATAAATATTTTAAAACTTTTAAAATAAAAAATAAAAGTTTCATGGGTAGGAAATAGACTGCTAGAAGGCAAAGATAGTGTTTCCAATTCCTTATCTTAATCATGACCATTGTCATGGTCAGTGCTTAACCATTATGAGTGCCACAGAGTTTCAGACTTTAAACCTTTCTATATGGCCCCTTCTCATTATGCACAAAGCAGCAATAGCTAAGTTTTGCAAAATTAGGTAATAGTTGGAAAAAATTAAAAAAGAAAAATATGATTGGGTCAAAGCATATGGACATACAAGTACACGGGAATCTACACTTATCTTAAAATTAAAACTTTAATTAAAAAGCAAGCAAATCTATGACCTGCAAACAGCATTGCTACAGTGGGATCCTGGAACTGTTTCTCCCACAAACATTTTAGGGTGGTAGCAACTTTCCAATCGAAGTTCAGCCCACAAGTAGACTATAGAAAGTTAATTAGGCTAGTGATTCAAAACACCAAGGCACTCCTGGCATCAAAGAAACAATTAATACAGGAACAGTAGCACCTAAAACAATACAATGAATGAATTTACTTTTCTGTTGCCTAGATACTGTTGTCTGTTGATCTGCTGTTGTCCTCAATAACTCTATTATGTTTCGCACGTTAAATCAGTAGTCAACATGGAGGTTATACCGTGCTCTTCTGGGAATTACTACATGAATTGCATGCTTACTTGTTTAAATCTATTTTACAAGAAAAGTCTCATCTTTTTATTCTCTGAAACGTCAAAAATCTATAAAGGCCATTTTCTAGCTTTGATTGTTTTATTCTTTTGGAGTAAAAGATATAAAAATTGCTGTTATATAATTCTCTAAGTAAATAAAATCCAAAGTCTGAAGTTATATATTCATCTTTTTTTTAAGTTTTTTAAGTTTGAGAGAAAGAGAGTGAGCGAAAGAGCGCACGCACAAGCAGGGGAAGGGCAGAGAGAGAGGGAGAGAGTAAGCCAAGCAGGCTTCATGCTGAGAGCATGAAGTGCGGCTTGAACCCACCAACCACAAGATCATGACCTGAGCAGAAACCACGTGTTGAACACTGACCCAAATGGGCAACCCAGGTGCCCCCAAAATCATATACATCTTATTGCTTTCTCAGAAAACTATAATCAAAGATTTACGTTCGTCTCTGATAAGTTTTGGATATGAATCTGCAAGACTCCATGGTCCCAGATGAGCCACACTGCAGAGAAATACTAAGAATACCAAAGAGACTTCTCAAACTATCCTTAGACAACTGGGAAGCTACACGTACGTGCAGGGGCACCCTAAGGAGTCCGCCAAAAGTAGAAGCCAAGGTAGATGTGATAACTGACTGCCTTTGAGTGTACTCTCCAATCCAAACACATTTCAACCAGCAGAAGACAGAAGTCTTATAGGCTTGAAGTGTTGACCAAGCCTCTTTTCAAATCAATGGATACTCCTAGACTACACAGACACAGTGGCAACAGCTACAAATCCATGTTAAAAAATAAAAATAAGACTACAATCTGAGTAGAGTCATCAGAGGCTATATAACAAAAAATAAACAAATAAATAAAAACTCTCAAAAAATTAATCAAAATCCAAACCTGCCACAACATATTACCTAAGTTTGCAGTTTTCAACAATAGCAACTACAAAATACAAGACATGGAAAAAAACAGTAAAATGTGACCCACAGCCAGGAGGAAAAAAAAACATGTTTAAGCAGTCAATAGAAAATGACTCGGAATGGGTCCGGATGTTGAACTTGGCAAAGATTTTAAGCCAGTGATTAGAAATATGTTTGAAGAATCAAAGGAAACTATGTCCAAAAAAACTAAAGAAAAATATGATGACAATGACTCAATTGATAGAGAATCTAAATATAAAAATACAAGAACCATAAAAAGAACCGAAGTAAATTCTAGAAGTGAAAATATAGTAACTGAAATGAATTATTTCCTAGGTGGTTTCAGGAGCAGATGTGAAGCGGCAGAGGAAAGAATCAATAAACTCAAAGACACATCAAGAGAAATTATCGAATATGCAGTACAGAGAAAAAAAATCAAAGCAAACTGAACAGAGTCTCAGAGATCTGTGGGACACTATCTATCATTGCATTAGGGGAGTCCCAAGAGAAGAGAAATGTGAGAAAGTGACAGAAAGAATGTCAAAGGACAGGGACGCCTGGGTGGCTCACTCTGTTAAGCCTCCAAGCTTGATTTCAGCTCAGATCATTACCTGACAGTTTGTGAGATAGAGCCCCACATTGGGCTCTGCACTAAAAATGGAGACTGCTTGGGATTTTCTCTTTCCCTCTCTCTGTTTCGTTCCTACTCATTTGCTCTTTATCTCAAAATAAATACTAAAAGAAAAAAAAAAAGAATGTCAAAGGACAATAGCTGAAAACGTCCCATGTCTGATGAAAAATATTAATCTACATATTCAAGAAGTTCAATTTATTCCAAGTAGGGCAAACATAAACAGATCCACACCTAGACATATAATAGTCAAATTGCAGAAAGATAAACACCAATGGAAATCTTTCTTGAAAGCCAAAAGAGAAAAATGACTCAAACATAAAGAACAATACAAGTAAAAACTGAGTTATCAGAAACCACAGAAGTCAGAAGACACTAAAATGGCATGTTTAAAATGCTGAAAAAGTTAATCAAGAATTATATATTCAGCAAAACTATCCTTTGAAAATAAAGTTGAAATAAAACATTCCCAGAAGAACAAGAAATGAAAAAAACATTTGCTAGTAGACTGGCCCTATAAAAAATAATAAAGTCTGTAGAGCTAAAAAAAAAAAAAAATGATACCACATTGTAACTAAAACCAACAGGAAGGAAATGAGTTCTTTTAAATCTACTGTCACTTGTTTTGTGGATAGTATGTGATCTATCTTGGAGAATGTTCTAGGTGTTCTGGAAAACACTTCGTATTCTGCTCTTGCTGAGTGGAGGGATAAATACATGTAAGTTAGTTCAAGTTGGTCAACAGTGTTGTACAAGTTTTCTATATCCTCAGGTTATTCTAGTTGATGGAAAAAGAAGTGTATTAAAATCTTCAACTGTAACTGTTTAATTGTCTATTTCCCCTTTTAATTTTGTCATTTTCTGGTTCTGTATTTTGGGTCTCTTTAGTGAAGTGCATATACATTTGTAATGTTACATTTTCCCAATGTTCTGACCATTTTATCTTTTTGAGTTTTCTCTTTGCCTCCAGTAATATTTTTTGCCTTAAAGTCTATTTTATCTGTTCTTAAAATAGCTCCTGCAGCTAATAAATGCTGTATGTCAGGTGTATCTTTTTCCTTTTTATTAAAAATTTTTTTAAAATGTTTTATTTATTTTTGAGACAGAGAGAGACTGCGGGAGCAGGGGAGGGTCAGAGAGAGAGAGAGACACAGAATCCGAAGACAGGCCACAGGCTCTGAGCTGTCAGCACAGAGCCTGATGTGGGGCTCGAACCCATGAACCGTGAGATCATGGCCTGAGCAGAAGCTGGACGCTTAAGTGACTGAGCCACCCAGGCGTCCCTCCTTTTTATTTTTAGCCTATTTAAACCTATTCACCTATTTCAACTTTTGACTTCAAAATTTATCTCTTAATAGGATATAATTCCTTTTTATCAAGTTGGAAAATTTCTGCCTTTTGATGGCAGTGTTTAGAATATTCCTATTTAATGCAATTATTGATAAGGTTATATTTATATGTAGCTTTACTATTTTTTACTATGTCACGTCATTTTTCTCTCTTCTTTCATTACTATCTCTTGTATGAACACTTTTTAAATTTTTTTAAATTGTTTCTTTATTTTGTGAGAGAAAGAAAGAGCACAAGCACATGAGCAGGGAAGGGGTGGTCAGAGAGAATCTGAAGAAGGCTCCAGCAAGGAGCCCAACTTGAGACAATGAACCGCGAAATCATGACTGGAGCTGAAATCCAGAGTCGGACACGTAACAACTGAGCCACCCAGGCGCACCAGGTTTGTCAATTTTGTTTACCTCCTGAAAGAATTCACTCTTAGTTGTATTAATCTTTTCTATTGTTTTTCTGTTCTCTATTTCATTTATTCCTGCCTAAAATTTATGATTTGCTCTCTTTTGCCAAATTTGGGTTCAATTTCTTCTTTTTCTAGTTCCTTAAGGTTTAGAGTTAGGTGATTTGTTTGAGATCTTTACTGTTTCTTAAGGCAGGTGTTTATTGCTACAAACATTGCTCTTAAAACTGCTTTTACTGCATCCCATATGCTCTGGTATACTGTATTTTCATTTTTGCTTGTCTCAAGAAATTTTAAATTTCCTTTTTAATCTTCCTTCTTCTATTGGTTCTTCAAGAGAATCTTGCTTAATTTCCATGTGCTTGTGGATTTTCCAGTTCTCTTCCTGTTGCTGATTTCTAGTTTCATGCCATTGTGGCCATAGAAAATACTGGATACTATTTCAATCTTCTTGAATTTTCTAAGACTTGTTTCTAAGACTTGCCTAATGTATGATCTATCCTAAAAAATGATCCATCTGCACTTGAGAAGAAAATGTATTTTGCTGTTGGATACAATTTTCTGTATAGGCTCATTTGTTAGGCTCATTTAGTCCATGGTGTTGTTCAAATGCAAAGCTTCCTTATTGATTTCCTGTCTGGATGATGCATCCATTGTTGAGGATGGAGTATTAACGTCTCCAACTATTACTTTATTACTGTTTATTTCTCCTTTTGGTTCTGTTGGTTTTGCTTTGTATATTTAAATGCTCCACTGTTGGACACATTAAACATTTACAACTGTTCTATCTTCTTGATGGACTGACACTTTTAACATTATATAATAACCTTCTTTGTCTTTTTAAAAAGTACCCTTTAAAATGTAAAAATCATTCTTAACTTGTAAGCCATTTAACAAAATGCGTATGGGTCATAGTTGCCAAACCCTGTGTTAGATTATAATATAAGTCTTATTAAATTAAAAAAGGAAAACATACAAGTATATTCTCTGACTGCAACAGAATTATATTAGAAATCAACAGAGAAACTTGAGAAATCCCCAAACGTTTGGAAATTGAATAACACACTGCTCCACAGCTCATCAATCAAAGAAGAAATCATGAATTAGAAAATTATCTTAAATTGGGGGCACCTGTGTGGCTCAGCGAGTTAAACAGCTCACTTTGGCTCAGGTCATGATCTCAGGGTTCGTGGGTTCAAGCCCTGCACTGGGCTCTGTGCTGGCAATCCAGAGCCTAGAGCTGCTTTGGATTCTGTGTCTGCCTCTCTCTCTGCCCCTCCCCCACTTGCACTCTGTCTCTCAAAAATGAATAAACATTAAAAAACATTTTTAAATAAAATACCTTAAATTGAATGAAACAAAAACACACTAAAAATTCATGAGATGCTGCAAAAGTTGTGCTTTAATAAGCATATTTACACTTTTAAACTGCTTTCTAGCCCTAGCTAGAAAGATCTAAAAACATTTAATATAAACTTCCACCTCAAGGAGCTAGACTACGAAAAGTAAATCAAACTCAAAGTTGAAGGAAGGAAATAAAATCAGAATAACAATCCATAAATTATAAAACACAAAAATAACAGAGAAAGCCAATGAACCCAAAATTTGGTTCTTTAGAAGAACAAAACTAGCAAACATTTAGCTAGACTAACCAAAGAGAGTGAGAGCAAGAGAGGGGGAATAGAGAGAGAGAATACACATTGCCAAAATTAGGAATAATCTTACAGAAATTAAAATAATTGCATGGGAACATTATGAGTAACTTCACGCCAAAAACCAGACAGTATAGATGAAGTGTACAAATTCCTTAAAAATTATCAGAAAGATTAAAGGAGATGGGGTACCTGGCTGGCTCAGTCAGTAGAGTTTGAGCCCCACATTGGGTGCAGAGATTACTTAAAAATAAAATCTTTTTTTTTAATTTTTAAAAATGTTTTTATTTATTTTTGAGAGAGAGAGAGAGAGAGAGAGAGACAGCGTGAGCAGGGAAGGGTCAGACAGAGAGAGGAGTCACAGGACCTGAAGGCAGGCTCCAGGCTCTGAGCTAGCGGTCAGCACAGAGTCTGATGTGGGGCTCGAACCCACGAACCGTGAGATCGTGACCTAAGCCAAAGTCAGACACTTAACCGACTGAGCCACCCAGGCGCCCCAGAAATAAAATCTTAAAAAAAAGAAGAGATTAAAGGAATAATACAAATCAACAGAACTATGTAACAAGAAACTGAACTAGCAATTTAAAATATTTACACAATGAAAAAACCCGGCACATACTGCTTCAGAGCAAATTTTATCACTTTTTGATAAATGATAACAATCGTAAAAAATTAACAAGCGTATCCTAATATTTATAAGGAAATTATAGCACCCAAAGTAGGCAAAGCAATTTAGAAAAGAAGAGAAAAGTTGGAGAACCAGTTCTACCTGATTTGAAGACTAACTACAAAACAACAATAATATCTCAAGGTGATAGTGACATATGGCCAGACAAATGGGCTAATGGGACAGAATACAGAGTCTAGAAATAAACTCTTATAATTACAGTCTATTGATTTTTGAAACAGGTACCAAGGCAACGAGGTACAGATAGTTTTTATCTTTTTAACAAATGGTGCTAGAATAGTTGGATATCCACATGCAAAAACAAATGAATTTAGATATAATCTCAAGTCAACTGAAAACTGACCAGATTAAATATGAAAGATAAAATTATGAATCCAGCAAGAGAATTTAGGAGAAAATTTATAAACTGGGCTTCAAAAAAATTGAAAACTTTTGCTTTTCAACAAACATCATTAAGGGGAAAATAAAGGGAAGCCAGAGACTGGGAGAAAATATCTGCAAATCATATACTTGATAAAAGACTTCTATCTGAATATATAAAGAACTTGTAAAACTCAGTAAGAAAATGAACTCAATTAAGAAATGGATACTTCACCAAAGAACCCAAAGAAATGGGAAATTATCATATGAAAAGATATTCAACATCCTTAGTGATTAGGGAAATACAACTTAAAACCACAATGAGAGGTGCCTGGGTGGCTCAGTTAAGCATCCTGCTCTTGATTTTGGCTCAGGTCGTGATCTCACGGGATAGAGTCCCACATTGGGTTCTGTGCTGGCAGTGCAGAGACTGCTTGGGATTCTCTCTCTCTCCCTCTTTTCACCCCTCCCACGTGTGTGCTCTCTTTCAAAATGAACATTAAATCATAGCAGCACTGTCAACAATAGCCAAAACATGGAAAGAGCCTAAATGTCCATCACCTGATGAGTGGATCAAGAAGATGTGGTATATATACACAATGGAGTATTACATGGCAATGTAAAAAAGAAAAAATGAAGTAAAAGAAAGAATGAAGTATGGCCATTTGTAGGAAAGTGGATGGACCTCGAGGGGGTCATGCTAAGTGAAATAAGTGAGGCAGAGAAGGACAGATACCATATGTTTGCACTCATAGGTCTAACAGGAGAACAGGAGAAACCTAATGGAGGACCAGGGGGAGGGGAAGGGGGAGAGTTGGGGAGAGAGAGGGACGCAAAACTTGAGAGACTATTGAATACTGAAAATGAACTGAGGGTTGAAAGGGAAGGGGGAGGGGGGAAAGGAGGTGGTGGTGATGGAGGAGGGCACTTATGGGGAAGAGCACTGGGTGTTGTATGGAAACCAATTTGACAATAAACTATTAAAAAAAAGGGAAAAAAAACAACAAAATGAACATTTAAAAAATGAGATCATAATATAATCGACTAGAAAAGATGATGTCTTTTATAATTTAAAAAAAAAGGACAATACCAAGTGCTGGTGAGGATATGGCAAAAACAGAACCCACACATGTTACTAGTGGGAATGTGAAATGATACAGTTACTTTGAAAAAGAGTTTGTTTCTTCTAAAGATAATATACACTTATGATATACTCAGAAATTCTATTTCTAGGTATTTATCCAAGACGAATGAGGACATATGTCCACACAAACATTTGCATGCAAATGTCCCTAACACTGTTCATGACTCTCAAAAACTGGAAACGATCAATGAACTGGTAAACGGATGAAGAAAACACTATATCCATACAATGAAATATAAATCAGATATACACAAAGGAATGAACTACCAAGGCATGCAGCTACATAAATTAACAAAACTTTAAGCTAAGTCAAAGCTCCCAAAGGCAACATACTATATACTGTATGATTCCATTTATATGAAATCTCCATAAAAAACAAAGCCACAGAGACAGAAGATCAGAAGATCTGTCTTAGAATGGGAATAGAAATTGATCACAATTGGGCATGAGGAAACTTTTCATGTGATTAAAGTGTTCTAAAACTGGATCATAGTGATGAAGATATAATTGTAAAATTTACCAATTATTAAGAATTTACAATAGTCATTTGAAAAACATTCAATTTTTATATAATGAATTTTGTGGTATGTAATAAAACATACCTCAGTAAAGCTGGTAAGAAATGTTTACAAAAAGGAATGATTTGATTTGGAACCAGTATAGACTGAGGTATTAAGAAAAACTAAAACAGGGGTGCCTGGGTGACTCAGTCAGTTAAGCGTCTGACTTCAGCTCAGGTCATGATCTCACAGTTTGTGAGTTTGAGCCCCATGTCAAGCTCTGTGCTGACAGGTCAGAGCCTGAAGCCTGCTTTGGATTCTTTTACTCCTTCCCTCTCTCTCTGCCCCTCCTCTACTTGTGTACATGCTCGCTCACTCTCTTTCTCTCTCAAAAATAAGCATTAAAAACTTTTTTAATAAAAAAGTTAAATAAACTAAAACAATGTTAACTTCATTTGTTTTTTTTATTAATAGTTTATTGCCAGGTTGGTTTCCATATAACACCCAGTGCTCTTCCCCACAAGCGCCCCCCTCCATGACCATCACCCCCCATCCCCTTTCCTCCTCCCTCTTCAGCCCTCAGTTTGTTTTCAGTAGTTAAGAGTCTCTCATGACTTGCCTCCCTCCCTCTCCCTAGCTCTCCCCTTTCCCCCCCTTCCCATGGTCCCTTGTTAGGTTTCTCCTGTTAGACCTATGAGTGCAAACATATGGTATCTGTCCTTCTCTGCCTTATTTCGCTTAGCATGACACTCTCGAGTTCCATTCACTTTGCTACAAATGGCCAGATTTCATTCTTTCTTATTGCCATGTAGTACTCCATTGTGTATATATATATACCACATCTTCTTGATCCACTCATCAGGTGATGGACATTTAGGCTCTTTCCATGCTTTGGCTATTGTTGACATTGCTGCTATGAACATTGGGGTACATGTGCTCCTATGCATCAGCACTTCTGTATCCCTTGGGTAAATCCCTAGCAGTGCTAATGCTGGGTCATAA
>NC_043708.1:123178639-123298604 GCF_006229205.1 Suricata suricatta
CAGTGTGGTTCTGATTTGTGTTTCCCTGATGATGAGTGACGCTGAGCATCGTTTCATGTGCCTGTTGGCCATCTGGATGTCCTCTTTGGAGAAGTGTCTATTCATGTCTTCTGCCCATTTCTTCACTGGCTTACTCGTTTTTGGGTGTGGAGTTTGGTGAGTTCCTTGTAGATTTTGGATACTAGCCCTTTCTCCAATATGCCATTTGCTTTTTGGCAAGGTTACTAGATTAGGATAAAACCATAATCAAAGCATATCAAGATTCCAGCATTAAAACTCTTGATGTAAAGGTCAAGTAAGTACTACCAGTTTCTTCTGCATGCCTCTATCCTACTAGACCTTTTTATAAGTTACTTTCATAGAGGACTTGCTTTTCCAATGTGTAAGTGATTTAAGAATGGGAAGGACAGCTAGTTTGACAGCTAATAGAATCACGACTGAAAATGATTTCATATCCATTATTAGCAAAAAATTGTTTCACAATGTTAAGCATTGGAAAAAATATTACTGGCAAAAACAACCCAGATCTGGGTTTCTTTTTTTGTTTTTAATGTTTGTTTATTTTTGCAAGACAGAGAAAGCGTCTGTCCCCCTGGAGTGGCACAGAGAGAGAGAGAGAAACAGAGGCTCCAAAGTGGGCTCTGTGCCGACATTAGAGAGCCTGGCGTGGGGCTTGAATTCACAAACCCAAGCTGAAGTCAGATGCTTAACTGACTGGGCCACCCAGGGGCCCCTAGATCTGGGTTTCTAAATATCACCCTCCAATGAAAGGAACCAGGGATGAAACACAGAAAATACAAAATAAGCTGGAAACATGATAGGAGAAAAATAAGGAAGTGCCTGAAAAAGTACGGGGAAATGTCAAAAAGACACAGGAGCCAGCCAGAAGGAACCCCAGTGGCTAACATGGGACAATCTGAACAACCAAATAATGGCACTGAATTCGAACCCACAGAAACAAATATCTATGAGTTCTTACTAATATAAATAAAAGAGAATTCCTTCCAGGATTCCAGTTAATAAATGTAGAAGGAATGAGGGAAATACAAATGTTCCATTAGACAAACATCACAGTAATCACTATTGTAGTCGAGATCCACTAATGAATGCTAAAATCAGAAAGTGAAGGTCTGAGGAGAAACAGCTTAATGACGCTTTTAAGTATTTCTAAGATACTTCTCAGTTACAACGAGAAAATTCAAAGTGGAGAAACGCAAGAGCTATCCACTTAACCAAGGGATCAAGGTCAATCGCCAGCAATCACGAGTAATAAGACACAATAATATCATGTACCTCCCAATATGATGCACTGAGAAGACACCAGAGCTCTTCCATGGTATTCTTGCCCAAATATATACCCTCGATCTAATTATGAGGAAATAGCATGTCCCATATAAGGTTTATTCCTGTGCTCAAATTTGAGGATTCCAAAGGTAATGAGCAAGCATCATGGCTTCCCCAAAATTTCACAATGAAAAAAGTACAAAAAATAACAAGGAAGACAGAAAAATTTAATTTCCCCAAACATAAATAATAGGTGTGTTTTTAAATACAGTATCATAAGTCATATGCATACATATTTAATAAAGGACTGAAACAAGACTATCAAATCTTTATAGCATGATATCTTAAGGTCCCACATAAGATCCAGTGTGACAAGTCTCTCTCCCTTGGGTACCCAGATAACAGTGTCCTTCCTCCTTAAACTCTATGGGAGGCAGTGAACAGTTTTCACCATCTTGCATTCCAGATATGTGCTTTGCCTCTCATTTTATTTTCATTCATTCAATATTAATTCACTACCCGTGTGAAAGGCAGGCAACAAAAAGCTGTGGAAGATACAAAGATAAATAAATCCATCGCCAGTCTCAAAATTGCTTCCACAGTTTCTGATACTTTCAAAAATAAGATATTTGAAACTTATCCGGTTTTACCTTTTTGTTTTAGCAGTAGAAGCATTCACCTGACTTAACTAACTACATCCTCCCTGGTAGCTGAAGTCCCTACAAGAGACTTTTCAATCTTGACATTTATGAAAATCACCTCTTTATCTTTTCACTTTTACCACCCAACTGAACATCCTTGAAGACTGATTTAGTTTTGCTTATTTTACAATTTTATATAATTGGAATCACAGAATATGCATTCGTGACTGGCCTCTGTCGCTCACTGTTGTGTAGCTGCCTGTCTCTTTTCACTGTTGTATAACGTTCCATTGTGTAAATGAACCACTTTCCTCCATTCTGCTGTTAGAAGACACTTGTGCCCTTTCTGATTTTAGGGCAATTATGAATATTGTGAACTTAATGAACATTACTGTGTATCTCTTTTGGCTCACGTACAAGCATACATCGAGGAGAACTGTTTGGTCAGAGTATGCAGATCATTAACATTATAAGGTATGACAGCCCCCGCCGTTCTAGGAGTTCATAAAAGCTTAGTTTTGTCATCTTTTAAAATGTTTATTTTGAGAGAGACAAGAAAGAGTGTGATTGGGGGAGGGGCAGAGAGCGAGGGAAAGAGAATCCTAAGCAGGCTCTGCACAGACAGTGTAGAGCCTGATGTGGGGCTCAAACCCACAAACCATGAGATCATGACCTGAGCCAAAACCAAGAGTGGGACACTTAACCAACTGAACCACCAGGTGCTCCTTATCATTCTTTTTAATATTTTTATTTTATTTTTGAGAGAGAGAGAGAGAGAGAGACAGAGCATGAGGGGGAAGTGGCAGAGAGAGGGAGACACAGAATCTGAAGCACGTTCCAGGCTCCGAGCTGTCAGTAGAGTCCTACGCAGAGCTCCAACTCACAAACTGTGAGATCATGACCTGAGTCAAAGTGGGACACTTAACTGACTGAGCCACCCAGATGCTCCTTTGTCATTCTTTTTGAGTATAGTTGCTATCTGTCTTATTGTGGTTTCAAATTTGCACATCCCTGATGATTAATGAAGCTCAACATATTAACATACATTTACTAGGCATCTGGATTTCCTCTTTAGGGAAGTATGTATTCAAGACTCTTGTTGAGTTTTTAAAAATTTCTTTAACTTTTTTAAAAAATGTATTTTTAAGAGAGAGACAGAGCATGAGTGGAGGAGGGGCAGAGAGAGAGGGAGACACAGAATCCAAAGCAGGCTCCAGGCTCCAAGCTGTCAGCACAGAGCCCGACACAGGGCTCAAACGTACAAACCATGAGATCATGGCCTGAACCTAAGTCAGATGCTTAATGGACTGAGGCACCTAGGCACCCCCACCCCTAAATCCACCACTGATTTTTTTTAAAGCCGGACTGTTGGTCTTTTTCATATTGATTTGTACGAGTTCACTATAGATAGAAGCCATCTGTCAGTTACATGCATTGCAAATATCTTCCCCTATGATGAGACTTACCTTTTCATTATTTGACAGTCTATTTCAAGTAGCAGGAAACCACGTCCCTCCATGTCAATTCTGGCCAACTATCTGTTTCTATATAAAGTTTCACTTATTATTTATATGCATCATTAACACGTTGCCCTTGATCACTTTCAGGCTACAACGGCAGAGACAGGAGCTTCTTGTTCATTTTTTGTAAATGTTCCATGGGGTTGAAAAGAATGTATATTCTTGAGTTGTAGAGTATGTTATTCTACACATTCTGGAAGGTTAACTTTATATTTGAAAACACAGGTTAAATAAATAATTTGAGACCTAGGATAATGTTATCTTCTGCCTGAGAAAATTTCTACTTGTTTCTGGCAGACACTTGGGGACGTAAGCAATCTGAATGCAATGTCAGGAGTTTCCATGGTTTTGACAGCCCAGATGACTGGAAGCTGAGCTCCAATCCATACAAAGGCTGCTTTATTTCAAATTCACCTAATGAAGAATTTCACCTGCAAAAATATCTCAGTATATATTTTAACAGATAAGGACTTTTAAAAAATAAACCCACAATACTATCATTATATCTAATAAAATCAAGAATTTCTTAATATGGTCTAATAGACTATCCATGATCAATATCCCGATATTTACCAAAAAAAGTTTTTTAAAATCAAAATCTAAACAAACCCAACAACTGCATTTGGCTGACATTATTCTTTAGTCTTTTAATTTACAACAGTCCCTCCTTTTTGTTTCATGTTTTCATTTAAAGAAATGGATGTCTGTTGTGGAATTTCCAGCATTCCAAATATGATTTATTGTATCTTCATGGTATCATTTAAAATATTTACCTATCCCCTGTATTCCCTGCAAACTGGTAGTTAGAAAGGCTTAAATAGATTCAGGCTCAATTTTCTTTGGTAAGACTGTATCTTATGGGTAGCGCTATGCATTTCCAATTGCATCTCACTGGGAAGAGTATAATGTCTGCTTGACACACTTTTCAATGATGTCAAGATTAATTAGTGAATTCATCATCAGCCTGATCCATCCAGTACAAAGTTCTCTATAAACATCTTATCTAGTGGTTCAGGAAGCTTTTAATGATCTTTGCTGCAATATATTATTTAATTAGATATTACAAAGTACTGATTTTTATTTCAATATTCTTTTTTTAAGTTTTTTAAATGTTTATTTATCTTTGAGAGAGAGAGAAAGGACAGAGCATAAGCAGGGGAGGGGGAAAGAAAGGGAGACACAGAATCCAAAGCTGGTTCCAGGCTCCGACTGTCAGCACAGAGCCCAACACGGGGCTTGGACCCACAAACTGTGAGATCACGACCTGAGCTGAAGTCGGATGCTGAACTGACTGAGCCACCCAGGCGCCCCTCTAATATTAACATTTCTGTATGTATTAGCTATAATTGTTCCATATAGAAAAACTCTCCTTCATTCGACTAGTTGCCCTGAAATAGAATTGGTTTAGAAAAGGCAGAATAATGTTTAATTCTTTCCCTTGCCCCCTTATCAACCTCCAGAGTTTACTAAGTTTTTAAGAGTGTCATTATGAACTCATAAAAGTTAATGTATCTGATGTATCTCAATCCATTTCTAGTATTATTCTCTTTGATGGTCAAACTGTCCACCTCTGACTTCTATATTATTTTCACATGACCACAGCCGTCCTTGGCTCGTTCCCTGTTTTCTGGCAACACACGTCTCACATCAGTCTTCGACATGCTGTGCTTCAACCAAGCAACTCAGGTTTGTTTCAGTGGGAAATAGCTTGTAAAGACTGCAGTCTCTTTGGCCTAGGAATTCTTTAGCATCTTCTTAGCTTACCAGAGCCTTCAAATGAGATTTTTCCCCTTCCAGTTTTTTCTAATTGTAGAGGACAATTAGAGGGGCGCCTGGGTGGCTCAGCTGGTTAAGCGGCCGGCTTCGGCTCAGGTCACGATCTCATGGTTCGTGGGTTTGAGCCCCATCTCAGGCTCTGTGCTGACAGCTAGCTCAGAGCCTGGAGCCTGCTTCGGATTCTGTGTCTCCCTCTCTCTCTGCCCCTGCCCTGCTCACACTGTCTCTCTGTGTCTTTCAAAAATAAATAAAAAACATTAAAAAAAGTTTTTAAAAAGAAGGACAATTAGAAATTAAGTTATCCAGCCTGCCGATTTTGTAAGCAGAAATCTCCAAATAAGTAAAGCAGAAAGCATAAGAAAACAGACTAATGGAAGAATTTGTGAATGAGAGTGCCAAAAAGCTTTTTACAGACAGCTTCCCTGAGCTGAATGTCTAAAAAGAAAGACTAGTCAGAAAAATCAACTAAGCTGGGGTTGACTTCAGAAAAGCCACAGAACTAGAGATTCTAATGATGGTTCAGTGGCTTCTGAACCCAGAGATTGGTTCCAAGAGGAAGTTTTCTCAATTCACCAGCCAAAGAACCAGCAAAATATCACCCTCACACTGGATTAAAAGCAACAGTAAAAGTCAATTAGGAAGCAAAATAGAAAATAACCATTAACAGGCCTAATTAGGGTGTGTAGCCGTGGCTGCAAAATAAGGGGCCAGATAACTCCCAACACACAGTCTGGACACTAAGACTCTTACAGATTACAATGAACAAATCGTTAATACTCCCTATGCTAAGTGTACGTACCTAAAGCTGACATAATAAAAAAGGGATCCTACAAAAAAAAAAAAGAGAGACAAGGGCACCATTCTTTATTAGAATTCTTTCCCTTGAGCAGCAAAAAGAGTCAAGAATTCCTTCGTCAGACAGCTAACACACTAAGACTCACTATAGGACTTCAACCCATATTGTCCTACTCACACACACAATCAACAGTATTAATGGATCTTCAGTTAAAAGCACATTCTCTGCATTTGAGTCTCGGATGAGCCCACAATCATGGCCAACCCAACCTTCACTGCGGCCTCGTGAGACCCTCAGCAGAAGGTCCAGGTAAGTTGTGCCTAGACCCCCGATCCACAGACACTGAGACAAGAAATGTATGGGCTTCCTTAAGCTGCTAAATTTGGTGGTGCTTTGTTATGCAGCAACAGATAACTAACACAGTGCCACAGGCTAGTACAGTAATTTTATTTTACTATATATTGCTGGTAACTGCTTAGGATAAACACTGGCCTGAGAATCAGAAGACCTGGTGTAAGTCTTGATTCTACCTCATTACATAAATTTAAATAAGGCTCATAACCTTACTGTGCCTCCAGATTTCCTATTTATAATCAGGGATAAAACCTGTTTTCAGAATAAGAGAAAAGTGCGAGAAACACTGGAAAGTCATAAAGCACTAAATAAACCCAAATCCAATTGCTCATCAACAGTTCTGCTACCATCACCTCCTGCCTGGGTTATTTCAGCGGAATCCAAACTTGTCTCCCAGGGTTTGTCCTTGGCTCCTTGTGTACACAGTTGCCCAAATGATCCCTTTAAACTTAAGTCGTATCATCTCACTCCCCTGCTCATGATCCTTCAGAGGTTTTCCATCACACTTGGAAGGAAGTCCGTAATGACCAGGGTCAGGCATAGTCTTTTGCTGTTAATGAGCATAGTATACCGCACCTTAGCAAGATTCTCAACTGCAGTATCTTTTCTTATTATTTTATTTTAGAGGTTGAGAGGGAGCACGAGGGGCGGAGAAGGGCAGAGGGGGAGAGAATCTTAAGCAGGCTCCTCGATCAGTGTGGAGCCCAATGCAGGGCTTGGTCCCATAACCCTGGGATCGTAACTTGAGCCCAAATCAACAACAGTCAGACATTCAACCTAGTGAGCCACCCAGGAGCCCCTGTAGTTGAGCATTAAATAGCATGCTCAAGTGCTTAATTTAAACACTTAGTAAATGCACTACCGACAATAATAATCATCGCTTGATTATCTGGAGGAGTAAAATTTACCACTTTTTAGAGTAACTATTAGTAGTATTAGAGCAACTAGTAGTAGTACTACTAGCAATGATAATATGAATCCAATGCATTTAAAAGATTAAATTTACTAAGCAAAAATATCTACATACTAGACTTCACTCATGTTCAGATTTACACAGTAGCCAGTAAACAGTACCTTCTATCTCTGACAACAGAGACCTCTCCTCTGCCCATCTCTAAGTCAACCGAAACCTTGTTAGAACAGTGCTCCCTGTTTCAGGAAACCGAAGGTAAGGCCAAAGGCCAAGGAACTCTAAGTCAGTCCTCATGGGATATGGATTTTAAGAGCACTGGAATAAATCAGAGGGTAGAAGGAAGAGGTATGGACGGGAGGAACGGGGGAGAAATCCTGATGCGAGGGCGGGGCGTTTGCCCTATTCAGAGATTTAACAAGTAGAGGAATGTGGGGCCACCTGGGGAGCTCAGTCGGTTAAGCGTTGGACTGCAGCTCTACAGGATCCAAAGCTGTCAGCGCAGAGCCCGCGTTGGATCCTCTGTCCCGCTCTCTCTCTCTCCCCCCTACTCTCACATGCTCTCTTTCTCCCAAAAATAAAATTTTTATTTTAAAGTGGAGGAATAGGTCATTTTTAAAAACTATTTTTATAGATTAGTAACTGTCTGAATACTTTCAGTCAAGAAGTTTGTGATGTTTTAGTATTCTTTCCTACCCTTGTAGATGGCAACCTTACAATGACTCTAAAGCTGATGTGATATAATTTGACTACTTAGACTTAGAGTAAATCCATTTTGTTCCGTATTACAGTGAATGATGATGTACTGAGATCCGGAGCATATACTACGTATCCTCCTCCATACCCGACCCACATCCTCCCAAATATGAGAAAAGAATTAATTGTTCATTCCTATTTGTCAAAAATCTTACAAGGGATGAGAGATTCTCTTCCTCTATGAAAATATCTTCAGAATGGCCTGCCTCCAGCGTTTACAAACAGTCTGAAGCCAAATTTAAAAAAAAGATCACCAGAGTGGACAGCTGGCCCTCGTCTGACAATGAAAGACAGAGAAACACATACAAATTTGAAGGAGGGGAAAAAAAAGTGGGAAGAGAAAGTCCTTAGGCCTCAAGGTTCTTCTCTAAATTCAGAGGCAATGGACCTTAAGAAGACTGAGGATATGCCAGACAAGAGGCACCAACGAGGAGGAAATATTCAAGAAAACAACTACTGCAAACCCTCCCAGAAAGCAGTGCGCTTCCCATGATGCAGAACATTAATGAGACCCACGCAGCGTAAGAGACCACAGGAACCACGGCTGTCCGGAAAAGCCGGGGCCAGCGGTGGTGTGTAAAACCAAGTTGATGTTGGTTCTGTTTCAAATGGATCTCTTTCAGAGTTTTCTTTCATTTCCTCACACAGAAGCACATCATGTATGTATATTACCAACTCTTTCATATGATGTTATTTTGGAAGGTATCAAAAATGTATAAAAGAAGTGGAGAGAGTTAACTAACTTTGCTGTATTCTTTCCTACAAGAGAAGGTGTGTTTCTCTTAAGTTTACAAAAATAAGAAATTAGAAATGTAAAGATGAAGGGTAATTTTGGGAAAGGAAACGATACATCATTTAGATACATGTGTGTTTAAACAAAACTGCCTTTTATTTTCGAGGCAGTGGGTTAGCTGAGTTCCTTTAAATAGTCAGGGATTTGCAAAGCGCAAAGCTCACGTAACGTAATCCGTGTTTTCCGCAAATCCCCATCGGTCTACTTGCTTAAGAAAGCCATGCTTCCTGGCTGGATGCCGGCATGCCAAACCTGCTCAGTCGTGCATAGTTTTATTTCTGTTACTAAATTAGGAAACCCAAGTGGGCACCGTCTGGGCCAACAGCAAAGAGGAAAGGCTCAGCATCATTAGTCTGCTCCTCTTCTTAAAAGCAGGATCATTTCAAGATATTTAATTTTTAATTAGAGATACCAAGGTAATTTAGCCTCGTACGGAACAATACTACAAAATAATTAAATGAAGACAAAGGGAGAAATACAAACATTTAACAAAAGTATTCTTTTAAAATAGCCTTAATCATGGTGTTGAAAATAAACTACTACCATTCAAGGCTGAATGTTTCAATGACTATATGGAAATACTGCCTTCTTTTTCTAAGCAGTGAGGAAGAAACGGGAAGTTATTCAGCACAATTTTTATAAAGCTCTACTAACATATTTTATGCAGAGCACTGTTTAGAGAAACTAAGTAGAGCATTCAGGGACCTGACTAAAGGAACACAAAGAAGGATTTCAAAAGAACAAAGTCACTTTGTTTATTTTCAAATTTTAGAATGACATAAAAATATAGTAGGAAAATACAATTTTCCAAATTCCAAATTTTACTTTCCCTTAACTAGCATAGCAAAGGTTTAAGTTGTTAGGAAATGTATTTTAAAATATTTTAAACATACCTGATACTTTTATCAAAAGCTAAAGCTTAACTCCTAAAGATGCTGAGAGAATTTTAGTGCTAGCAACATCTGAGTGATATTTCTCTTATAAATATTTTGTTAAATATAGATAAATTTTGTAGTATTTATTATACTTTAGTTCTTTCTATAAAGGAATTAAAAAATCAAGCATATGCTATAAAACTGTATTTTTATATGGATGAAACATATACCAAAATTTAAACATTATAGAAAAATTAAAATTTGAGTGTTATAATAGGTCATGTAAGGCTGATCAAATATGATTTAAAGAAAAACAAAGATGTCCACAATATTTACTTCCTAATCTTTAGCAAATACAGACATTCATATTTATTTATAAAGAAGCCACAAAGAATAGAAATCTTCCAGGAATCATCCAAATTGTTTGGTATCCTTTCATCTAATCTTTTTATACATATTTCCATGATTTCTCTACAACACTGAAATGCATTTAAGTAATCTGATATGAGACAAAACCCAAAGCTTTTATCTTCTTTTTGCTCAACTCCCAACACCAGGATCTGGCCATCAGTGAGGACCAGAAGCAGGTCACGGGCTGGATACGCAGAAGCAATCTCCCTCGCTCTTAAGGCTGGTCATCAACTGTCCATCCTACTGAAGTCACAACATACACCATTTCCGTCTGGCCCCCTTGTCTGGCCCTTCACTGTCTCTATATTATTGATCAGAGGCACACTGCTGTGGAAGGCACAATAAAATCAGAGACATAAGCTTAAAGTCATAAATTACATTAAAAAAATAAAAGCAAGTAATCAATTGATTAGAAATTATACTCAATAGTGTAATAATCCCCGTCAATCACTTTGATAAAAGATCGTCCAGATTCTCATCTTCTTATTTATTTTTTAATGCTTATCTGTTTTTGAGAGAGAGAGAGAGACAGAATGTGAGCAGGGGAGGAGCAGAGAGATACAGAATCCAAAGCAGGCTCTAGGCTTGGAGCTGCCAGTACAGACCCCGACATAGGACTTGAATCCCTGAACTGTGAGATCATAACCTGGGCTAAAGTTGGATGCTTAACCGACTGAGTCACCCAGGCACCCCAGACTCTCACCTTTACCTTCTTATTGCTACATAAAGAAACATGTATATAGATGAAATGACCAAAAAGAAGGAAAAAATAATTCTGATTGTAAAAATATCAATGAAATTTGATTTTTCAAAAGAAATCTGAAAAGAAAAAGAAGAAAACTGGAAGACTTACCTGGCATCCTTTCAAACTACTTATAAAGCTATAGTAGTTAAGCCAATATGTTATTGCCTTAAGGAGAGACGTCAAGACTAATGGAAGGAATACTAGAAATAAACCCATATATTTATAAACAAAGGTACCAAGAAAATTCAACAAAAAAAGGATAGCCTTTTCAAGAAATTATGTTAGAACAACTGAAAATCCCATATATAAAATGAAAGAATACGAAGAGACAAGCCACAGATGAGGAGAAAATATTTATACATAACGTATCTGATAAAGGACTTGCATCCAGACAAAGAGCAGGGTTGGCAAACTTGTAAACAGTCATCTAAGTAAACATTTTTGGCTTTGTGAACCTTAGAGCCACTGTCACAACTATTCACTTCTGCCACAGTACATTCAATATGTATATGAATGGGCAAGGCTATCTTCCAATAGAGCTTTACTTACAAAATCAGGTGGAGGGTCAGATTTGGCCCATAGGGCAGAGTTGGCTAGCTCCTGGTCTCTAACACATCCTTCCAAGTTATCTGATTCCCATTCTAGTAGAGCAATTTCGCAACTCTGTAAGTTGTAGATTACTGACAGCAATGTAATCATTCTTTATAAACACAAAAATAAATTATGTTCAACAGTAGGACAACCCTCTGTGGAAAAGAAAATAACTTTGCTTCCATCTGAAATTCATTTCAATATTCTTAATCTATAAATGTTCTGTTCTTTGCATCATCCTTTGAATTGGTTGTAATGTCTCATTTAACAGGTTGAATAAAAGGTTTAACACATCTTAAATATGTTTATATCTGTATGGAAATCATTACCTTATCATTTTTTGTGAGAATTATCCTTTAGCATCAGAACGTATAAAGAACTCTTACAACTAATAGTAATAACACAAACAAATGAATTTAAAATGAGCAAACGATTTCTAAACAGATACACTTACCAAAGAAATGGTAAGTACAATAAAAAGATAATGTCTTAGACTGTTCATGCTGCTATAATAAAAATACCATAAACTCGTGGTTTAAAAACAGAAATCTGGGGCACCTGGGTGACTGACTCAGTTGAGTGTCCAACTCTTGATATTGCAGGTCAGGCTCCCAGGATCATGGGATCAAGCCCGGAGTCTGGCTCCACACTAGACATGGAGTCTGCTTGAGATTTTCCCTCTTTTTCTCTCTATCCATCACCCCCACTTGTGTGCTCTTTCTCAAACAAACAAACAAACAAACAAAACAAAAATAACAGAAATTTATTTCTCACTGCTTGGAGGCTGCTGGCAGGTCCAGTGTCTAGTGAGGGCTTGCCTTCTCACTTATTACCTATCTTTTCACTGTGCCCTAACATGGTGAAAGGTGAGGGAGCTTTCTCGGGCTTCCTTTATTAAGGGCACTAATCTCCTTCTTGAGGGCTATGCCCTCAATTACCTAATTACCTCCCAAAGGCACCAATTCCTAATACCAGAATCTTAGCAGTCAGGATCCCAATGTATGAACTTTGGAAGGACACAGATATTTAATTGTCAGTTAGTAGGGAGATGCAAAATAAAATCATAATGAGTTGCTACTAGACAGCCACCAGCAGAGCCACAGTAAAAAGACTGAAAATACCAATTTGTTGGCAAGGAGGAACCAGAACCCTCATCCACTGCTAGCAGGAATGTAAATGATACAGCCACCTTGGAATATAGCTTAGCAGTTTCCTTCAAAGTGAAAAATAGAGCTAACCACACAATCCAGCAGTTTTACTCCTCTCGGCGTTTACCCAAGAGTAAAGGAAACATGTGCTCACCAAAAGTTTGCACACAAATGTTCACAGCAGCATGATTCATAACAGCCCCAATTAAAAACAATAGTCAATCACGTAGTGAATCAATAAAATATAGCATATCCATACAACAAAATATTACTTAGCAATTAGCAAAACCAAACTACTAAAACCTGAAACAACATACATGCAAGAACATTAGGCTAAATAAAATAAGCCAGACACAAAAAGATACATATTACATGATTTGCATTTATATGTGATTTCTGGAAAAGGCAAAACTACAGAAATAGAAGATCAGTGATTGACGTCAGGCACAGGGCTGGAGTCAGAAAGGGACTGGGGGGCTTCGGGGGATGACGGACATATTCTAAAACTAGATTGTGATAAGGGTTCTTCAACTGGGTACACTTAATAAAATTCACAGATTGAACATGCAAAATGGTAAATTTTATGCTGCGTAAATTGTACCTCTGTAAGGATGTTTTAAAAAATTCAGTGGGCAATAGTTTAAATAAATTATTAACTCATGCCAGGAACATAGTTACTGACATTGTTTTAAAGATTAACAAGATTTTACTTTGAGGACTTCCAAATGTGATGTGAAGGAAAACAAGTTGTGTGCAGGTTACACTTTGTCAATTGGTTGCAGCCTGTGCCCCGGAGGTAAGGAAATCGAAGGGCTATTTCTAGCTTTTCTGTTTGTATGTCATAACTTTACATAGTTTCTTCTGATTCAGAAGTAGTTAGAAATTGAAACTATCGATGGGAGATAAACACTCATATCCTCTCTTATGTCATGTCTTTTAGTAGCGGAAACAGATTTTCATCATTCATTCCATGCTGCTCATCAAATAAAACCTATTAGAGTTAGCATAAATTTAAGGATGTTGGATTTTAGTGATAGAAGGTATATCAGACAGAACCCATCAAGTTAAAACCTCTGTAGCACACTGAGCAAGAAAACGGAGACAGAAGGATTAACTGGCATTAAGTTTATAGGGCTTGGTTTACTGAAAGTTCACAGTTCTCAAGGCTCCATGGACTTATGAGTGTAGGAAACTTAAATAGCTTCAGCCCTAAAGTCCAAAAGCAATTTCACAGGATATCACAGGCACCACCAAGAGCATTCAAATAAAATATAAATGACAACTGATACTTGAGAAAAAAAATTCTTAACAAGTACAGAATAGGTAAAATTAGTATTTGGTGTAGACTTAAAAAGCTGACTGTGTATGCTATGTTAAGAACCCCAAAAGACTCTCTATTTTCTCTTTCATTTAAAATTAACAGTATTCTATAGTCTATAATACATCACTCACTAAACACATTTGGTTCTTAGATTGCTAAGTAATGTAGGGATCTGATGTGTATAAAGTACCTACTCAATTATGCCGGTGGGTCATCTCACCGCCAGCGAGCGAGCGAGGGGCGCAGACTACAAGGCAACGAGTCTAAAAGATACTGTGAGTGAATCTTCCTTCACTGGTCATGCAGAAAAATTAGTGAAGAAAAAGTGTCTCATATGCTCAAAAAGGTAAACTATTCACCCACCCAGTGATAGCACCACAAAAATCGTAATTTGGGTTTGGGATACATACAACAAGATGCATGATTGTGCATAGTTTTCCAACATCTTTTCCAGACTATATTTCACTCTGCTTTAGATCAAACATCTTTTTCAAGTCGTGCAAAGATAAAATTAGGTAAATATTTCTTTGGTTACTCAACTGAAGATTTAAATAATTAGAGTTTTAATCTTACTTATAAAAACTTAAACCTTATTCATAAAAATACATACTTAAATTTTAAAAGAAAATACAAATGGATAAAGGATAGAAGGATTCTGAATTACTCTAAACATCTATTTGTACTTTTCAGCTATTATTTCCAACAAACTTGATTATTTCAACATTTTACAACAATGACTATAAAATTACACTAAAAACTCTCATTTAAGGAAAATGGATTCATATTAAGAACCCAAATGTAACAGTAAATAACAGGACTTCTACAAAACCTGCTGTTCCTCCTAAAAAATACTAAGGTACTGATACTACAGTAAGTTCACACTAAAATAAGAAATAATGTTTTTAATGTTTATTTATTTTTGATAGAGAGAGTGAGCGAGTGAGCAAACAGGAGAGGTACAGAGAGAGAGGGAGAGAATCCCAAGAAAGCTCCATGCTGTGAGCAGGGCT
The DNA here is from genome assembly GCF_006229205.1 of Suricata suricatta. Classification (NCBI taxonomy): domain Eukaryota; kingdom Metazoa; phylum Chordata; class Mammalia; order Carnivora; family Herpestidae; genus Suricata; species Suricata suricatta. The sequence goes on from NC_043708.1 coordinate 123,193,571, forward strand.
TGATGGGGGGCTCAATCTCACGAACCATGAGATCACAACCGGAGCCGATACCAAGAGTCAGACGCTTGACCGACTGAGCCACCCAGGGGCCCCAATAAATACCAAACTTTTGAAATTAAAAAGAAAAAAATTATCAAAACAAACTTGCCAGCCTTTAATTCTCTTTTAGAATAAGTCAGGAGCAGGAATGTTGCCTGATCTATCCAAGAAATAGACTATGAAGACATGCAACCAACAAATGACACTGTTGTAAGCATATAAGGACATTTTTTAAATCCTTTGACAGCTACGGCTTTGACTTACAAATAAATACACAACACTAACGGACACAATTTGTTTGGAAACAACAACATATCGCTGTAAATTTTTGATTTTTTAAAAAGGAACAGTAAAAGGGATTCAGCAAAGAACTGGGATGTAGCTGTCAGCAGCGAGGGGAGGGGCTGGTAACAAATCATATCAAACTAAATTTTAATTACTTCTCATTACATCAACCCTTGGCAAATCATAAAATTTTTTATTCACTATAACATTTATTACCTTTAAAATTAGTTGCAGAAAAGCCAATATGACTTAAAACTTTTAACAGGTTAAAACGATTTAAAGATCAAGTAAACAGAGCAAGTTCAAATAAAATATGAAACAAATGTTTTATACACTGAAGACAATAGTTATTAGGCAATAACCCATATGCTGTCAGTTACTTTTTCTTCACAATTACACAGTTAGACCCCAAACCGTAATTTTCTGATCATGTCACAAAAGCAACATACTGAAATCAAGGTTAAAAAAATACTAATAGCTATAAAATAACCATGAAAATATAATCTTTTTAAATGTATCTACTTAAAACTTACTTTTTCAAAGACTGGTTCATAAATACAAATCAAATCACTATTAATGTATGAAAAACCTATTTACTACTCAAAAGTTCTTTAATAAAAATGAACTGTGACGCCCGAGTTTTGCCGATATACCAAAACTACGAGAGAAATTACTCCACACCACCTTGAAAGTACTGTAGTGCCAAGTGATTCAGATCCAAAAATAACAAATCTCTGAATTTGCATTAAGAAGTTGTGCCTTAAAAAAAAATACATTTTGTAAATTCTCAAGAACATTCACTCCAAAAAATTAGATCATTGATATACATCGGCTTTTTTTAAATACCCCTGATTCCTGGTACCCATGAAAACGTATGGTTATGAGCCCATTATGGGCTTCTATGACTGCAACCACCACACTTTTGGCAAATTATTTAAGGGAAGGATTTTAACTTATAGGAGTAGTTTTTCAAATCTGTAATTTAGAATGACAATCCTAAAAGGACTGTGTGAGACAGACGAGGAGCTGGATGCACTGGACAGATGAAATAAGGAGAAATACTCGAATCCACATTATCTGCTCCAGAACCTCTGCACATCAGCTGAGGCCCTCAACCTCATGCATGGCTTCTTAAATCCTCTTCAACTGACCTGCAGTACTTCTGCAAGGTTCCCCATCAGCACCACGCTTGTGAGAGACCACGGTACAGAAAATTAACTGTACACAGAAAGGGAAGATAACAGCACTGCACGTAAAATGCATTTGGAAATATTCCCCTTAGGATTTCAAACTGGGTCGCTGCTATTATGATGTTAGCTGCTTTTAAATCTTCTCACAAAGGAGTGGACCATGGAAAGGAATTCAACATGCCTTAGCCAGTAGCATGATGGATGGGAGAGGCTTTCCAAGTCTTGAAGGACTAACTTTTCTCCTTTTGCCTTTAAAAAGTATCATCACAATGAACTTTTGTTTTTCAGACATTTGGCACGTGTTCTGCCATTTCCCTTCACATCTTTCCTAAAAAGGAGTATTTTCTGTATTTATTTGACACTGAAAAGGATGCATGGTCCAGAACACAAAACATTTTTTCTTTTAGAAGAATTTTAATGGCCATTTTGATTCCAAAGTTTTTCCCCAAGTTTTAAAGCTTAGAAAAGTTTGTAAATAAAATTTTACCATTTTAGCTCCATTTGTCACTATTATACAATATGTAATAGTATCAATAGTAAAAACATTTTTTTCTGGGGAATCCATGTGGTTTTGTTTTTGTTTTTAATGTGTATTTATTTTGAGAGCGGGCGCACACGAGAGGGGGAGGGGCAGAGAGCGAGCATCCCAAGCAGGGTCCTAGCTACCAGCGCAGAGCCTGACACGGGGCTCAATCTCACAAACTGTGAGAACATGACCTGACTTGAAATCAAGAGTCAGATGCTTAACCGACTAAGCCACCCAGGCACCCTGTAGTTTACCAAGATTAATTTTATGTTAAAACCAAAAAATCTGTTACCTTAAACTTACTAATATATATTTAGCTATGGTATAAAATTGCCTTATTAATATTGCGTATAACAAAGATGCTAATGAGACAATGTTGTATCTGTGAGAGACGCTGGAAGAACAGATTCTGAAAATGAGTTTGGGACTCTGGTAGATAATTTATTCATTTACTCAGTGGTCAGGTAGCAAGCTAAGGATGGGCAGGTAGTTAGATTTTATTCCTCTACCCATTAGTTGCCAAATGGGTATCTAAACCACTGCACTGCACCAAGACGACGGAGTACTAACACACTCAATACTTCTCTATCCTATCTACTCTCTTCTTTAGGAGTACAAATATTAGTTTCGGATATTAGACAATAAAATATCATAAGCTCCTTTGAAATCTGGGTCTAGATCTTGTTCATGTTCACCATCCCCCCTTCCTCTAATACATGGCTTGGAACTTTGAACCAAGAGATAGTTCTCTGCTGTGTAGATGACAGGGTAAGTACCCCAAATATGCATGCCTACATACATGTACAGCCTGGTGACACCAGAGGCTGCTCTGCCAGAGATTAATCATTTAGACCCTTTATTAGTGAGAAAAGTGCTACCTAGTTATTTTACCAGCACTGATGCGGAATGAGTGAAAAGCTGATTCTCCCTAGGAGGATAAATTACCCCAAATTACTACAGTAGCCACCAAGGGGGGGTACTGTGGGGTGAAGAGCCATGAAAATTTGGGGGGGGGGAGATACGATAAGACCCTCTGTGTTTGAGGATTCAAAAAGAGCGCTGCTCTATTTCCCCTCTGAGTTGATCTCTGAGGTACAATGCAAGAGGCAGCAATGAAGCCAGGGCTGACCCAGTGTTCCTGGAGCCGCACAGTGTTCCCAGAAACCGTAACTCAGGGAACGCCGACGTGGATCACCGGTGAGCCGTCTGTACCCATGGAGGAGGGTCAGCGCTTGTGCAGAAGCCCTGCAGCCCATACTATCGTCTGTCAGACGGGGTGGTGAGCCTCGGTGGAAGGCCTGGAATGACCAGGCTCATTCCGGCTGTGTGATCCACAGCAGGAAGGCTGACGTGCTCTCCACGCCGCCCCCCTCCACATCACACCAGTGAGCACAGAGATTCCAGAACAATTTAGGTGGCAACAGGAGAGGTCTAAGAAGAGACACTAGATTTCATTTCAATAAAGCAGCAAGGGGCTCAACTGGAAGAGAATCAATCACATTTTTAAAAAGCTAGGGGCACCTGGATGGCTTAGTTGATGGGATGTCAGACTCTTGATTTCAATTCAGGTCATGATCCCAGGATTGTGGGATCGAGCTCTCTCTCCATCTACCCCTCTCCCTGGCACACACACTCTCTCTCCCTCTCTAAAAAGAAAAAACAAGAAAAAAGTAATACACTTGACCATACTTGAAAGCTGAGTTTTTGGAACAATTCATGCTAGCTATATGTAGTACATATTTCTGTGCTTGTACATTTTATTTTTGCATACATATGTGCTTTTGTTTTTTAAATTTTTTTATTAAAGTACAACAGACTGCTTTCATGTTTTTAATTTGGACTAAAAGTCTTTCCTTTTTTGGTATGCAAAACAACTTTTCAAGGATAAAAACATTTCCAAAAAAATAGACTGATTAATATGCCAGATGTAAGCAACATCTTTTCTGACTCCTGGTTACATTCTGTTGTTTGTTTCTTACCACAACCTTCTTTCTTGGGAGTTTATAGCAAATTGCAAAAGCATCAGGCTTCTGTTGACTATCAAGAATGAGTGGATGCTTCTAATCTCCACTATCCCTTGTGGTCTTTACCAAAGGGTGAATCAAAAAAAAAAAAAATGTGTGCCTAGTAGCTCTGCACTGACGGAAAGCTTACCCTAATATTCCTTTATTTGTAAGTGCATTTGTCTTCCTAATAAATCACATCATTTTACTTGATCAAGTCAGAAAAGACCTTTGGGATAAAGTGAGTTTAAACTTTCTCTGTAACAAATAATGTTCCAGTTCTGATGCTAGAAGTAGGAGAAGGCAATAGACAAATGTTTAAGTGGTACCTAAGTTATACACACGAAAGCATGCAGGTTAGCAATCGTGAGAAATCAGAGAACATCAATAGGACTCCCACGCCCAGACATGACAGGGTCACTGACACCAGACTTGTTCCCCATCAAAATACAATCAAACTACTCAAAAATCTATGAGGCAAGAGTTCTCAAACAACAGACAGGAAACAGAGAACTCTTCTCTTCGGAAAACGGGAAACACAAGAGGTGAGGATGTGTCGGGCATGGCTCTGCCCAGGGGCTCACGCTGGGCCACACCACAGGGAAGTGGAGTCTCACAGAGCAGAAGAGCCACAGGTCCGGCCTGGGGAGCTGAAGCCGCTGGAACACGGATGACAGGCCACAAAAGGGGGCGGGCTGAGAGGGTGAGCGGGTACTTAGGGACGAGCACACAGGAGGGCGCAAAAGAAGGCAGTGAGCAGAAGACAGGTCAGCAGGTATCATCCAACCTTTAGATCGGGGGGAAAGAAAATCTTTTAAACAAGAACAAAGCTTCGGGGACCTGGGAAACAGTTGTCAAATGACTTAATGTGTGTATCTGGAGTTCCCGAAAAAGAGGAAACAGGGCAGAAAAATATTTGAAGAAATAATGACAGAAAACCTCCCAATCTGGGAATCAAGAAAACGCCAACTGGCATATTTTAAAAATCCTACATTGTGCTACATCATAAACAAACTGCTAGCAAAAGAGAAAGAGAAAAATTTTAACATAGTCATGGACAAACATGATACAAATTGCAATGGATTTTTCATCAGAAACAAGGGGGTCAGAAGACAATGGAAGGTCACCTTCATAATGTGCCAGAAAGAAATGCTGTCAGCTGAGAATTCTATATCCTGAGAAAATATTCTTCAAAAATAAAGACATTTTTGCATAAGGAAAATTGAGATAGTGTGCTCCCAGTGGACCTGCAGTACCAGAAATACTAAAGGAAGTACTTCAGGGTGACGAGAAACAATACCAGAGAGAAAATACAACTACAGGAAAGAACGAAAAGCACAAGTAATAGTACTTATGTAAGTAAATACAAAGAATATCTTTTTTTCTATTATCTTGATTTCCTTTAAAGACAACTGACCGTTGCAGTATAGCTACTATGTTGTAGAGTTCAAAACATATATAGAAAACTATGGTAAAACAGTGAAGGAGAGTACGTGGAAGTGTACTACCGGAAGACTCTCACAATTTGTATTCAGTGGTGTAACACCGTAAGTGAACTGTACTACGGGAACATATACATGAAAACATGCATCCGTCAAAAGCCTTACACAAGAATGTTTGGTATTAGCTGTAGTCGTCCTAGTCCAAAGCTAGAAGAAACCTGTATGTCCACCAAGAGGAAAAGAAATACATAAACCGTATACTCAAACATTAGAGTACCGCTCTGCAAATTGTAGAGAAGAATGGACCATCAATATACACAACAGCCTGGACGCATCTTGGAACCATTAGTTTGAGTGAAGGAAGCCAGAGAGAGCGCACTGTATGGTTCTTCATATATTATGTTCAGCAACAGATGAGTCTGTGGTCACAGAAGTCAGAAGAGTGTGCCCTGTGGCACCCAGACTGGAGAAGACACGACAGTGCTTTCGGGGGTAACCGAAGTGTTCTGTATCTTGACTACAGAACTCATTACACGGGTAGGTACATTTGTCAAAACTCAGAAGCAGGGGCGCCTGGGTGGCTCAGTCGGTTGAGTGCCCGGCTTCCGCTCAGGTCATGATCTCACAGTTTGTGGGTTTGAGCCTAGCATCGGGCTCTGTGCTGACAGCTAGCTCAGAGCCTGGGGACTGCTTCAGATTCTGTTTCTCCCTCTCCTTGACCCTCCCCTGCTCGCGTTCTCTGTCTCTCAAAAACAAATAAAAAACATTAAAAAGTTTTTTAAAAAACCTCAGAAGCATATATTCGTGCATCCCACTGTATGTAAATTTTACCTCAATAAAAAAAAACCTGTAAGACAAAAATATGAAGGACAAAAATTAAAAGAAAAATACAAGAGAGGAGATGTCAATGAGAATTGTTCAAGTTAGGTGTTGGGTAGGTGGGGGTTCGTCATTCTATTCTGTCAGCTTTTGTACTTCAGTTTCCATAATAAAAAGTTTTTTTAAAAAGAAAGCATCTAATAATACCATATAATTCATACATTTGCATATTATTAATACATCGTTAATAACGTGTATTTCAAAATCGCTAAGAGTAGATCTCAAGTGTTCTCACCACACACACCACGTGCGTGCACGTGCACATATACGTGCGCGCGCGCGCGCACACACACACACACACACACACACACACACACACTATGGGGGGGTGATAATTAGTTTCACCGTGGTCATCTTTCCATAATGTATGCATATATCATAAACTCATATGGCATACCTTAAAAATATATCATTTTTATGTGTGAAAAATAAAGATCAAAAATAAAATTTGAAGATACCACAGTAAAAAAAAAAAAAAAAGCCAAAATACTCCTTTAACTTTCTCCTTATGGTATTTGGATACAAACCTACAAAACTCATTGCCAAAGAAAATACCAAGTTATTAAAATAATAATTTTTCTTAAAGGGAACTGAGTCTGCTCAGGAAAACAGTGCTTCGAGGTTCCAAAGTTCTGATACCGCAGACCATGAGATCAGTACTGGAAGTTTGGTGTTTTTGAGTGCTCATTATTTATCGGCCTGGGAGACAAGTTAAACTCCTGCTATTAAGTTAGCGCTACCTCGCAGGCTGGGCAAGGACTCGCGCAGCGGGTCCAGCGCGCAGGCGGGTCCAGCGCCCTCCCCAGCCCGGGGCCCAGGCTGCGCCACGCAGGCGCGCCCCACTGCCGGCCACAGCCCCAGAGGCTGGTGCTCCGGCGCCGCGTGTGTGCGGGCACAGCACGCCACAAGGACCCTCTCACGCGAGGGACCGGACCAGTAATTCTGAGGAGGTGACGTTTTGACGTCGAGGCCTCGCGCCGCTGGAGCGGGAGGAGTCCGAGGGACGTGCTCTACCTAGGATTACGCGGTCGCCGCCCGCTGCGGCGGCTGGCGGAGGAGTTCGGAGCCCGGCACCCCAAAACATGCCAGTCTGGCGGAGTCATTATTTGGGGTTAAAGGCACTGGAAAGCGGCAGAAGCACGGAGGCACGTTTCTTCCTAAAAGCACGAGAGAAACTCCCATGTAAAAGGTGGCCTCCCTGTACCAGGCCGGGGGCATTTAAAAAAAATTTTTTTTTTAATGTAATTTATTTCTGAGAGTGAGACAGTGAGACAGAGCACGAGCTGGGAAGGGGCAGAGAGAGAGGGAGACACAGATTCCGCAGCAGGTTCCAGGCTCTGAGCTGTCAGCACGGAGCCTAACATGGGGCTCAAACCCATGAACCATGAGATCATGACCTGAGCTGCGTCGGGGCTCCTCAGGCATCCCCCAGGAGGAAGCCATTCTTATCGCCAGAAATGCAGAGTCCAGGCCCAGGGAAATCTTAACAAAGCAAACTTGTTAAACCAACGCTTATGTTCCTAGTCACAGTTTCACAACTAACTGCCCCAGCCCAAACCCCTTTGGTCACGTTTTCCTAACTACTACCCTTTGTCTGACGCAGTGGAGAGGTGTTTGGCTCTTAACTGCTTCTTCGCGTTTTCATTTTTCTTGTGAAGTTTCCTATGTACATGTAAAAATTACTAAATAAAATCTGTGTACTTTCCTCCTGTTGATCTGTCTTACGTCAGTTAATTCTCGGGCCCAGCTGGAGACCCTGAGAGGGCAGAGGAAAGCTGGTACCTCCCCTACTCTGGCTTAGTAACACATTCTTTCTGAGCTGCCTCTACATTTCTGCATCCTGTCACCACACACCAGTGTTCTCTGTTGCTCCTAAAAAATGACCTGTGCTCAGGGGAAAAAAGAGAGAGAGAGAGAGAGAGAGAGAGAGCGAGCGAGAGAGAGAGAGATCGATCGATCTAAGAGGGTACAAAGGACGTTGCAAAGAGGGAAAAAACATAATAGAATGAACCCCTTTACACACATACTATTGCTAACATACAGATCATGCTATTGCTAACTCTGGACTTCCTGTTACTAATAAGAGCCATTGCAATTTCAAAGCATTAAGAGTTAAGCAAAGAGAAAAGTTCAAGATACAGTTAATCCTGTTCCCCAGAATGGCCTCGTGAAGCCTTTGGGGCAGCTGTGGTACATGGATCTCTCTGCGTTGTGATTCAGAGACCAACTAGAGTGATCTTAAACACAAAGCCTCTGAGCCGTAAGAACATACCCCAGTAATTGGGATACTAAAGAATACTTAGAAAGTCTCTGCCTCCATCTTCTGTGTATCTGCTTTATCATTTTTCTTTTTCTGTTTTCCAGTCCATGTGCCTACTTCCCAGCACCTCGCAAGATTACACAGCATTGTGCAACAGCCCAGAGAGAATGAGAGACAGATTTTCTTTTTCCATTCTCCTTGCTGTCTCTTATTCTCTTTCCTTGTCCCCCAGCAGCCTCTTCTAAAATTCCCAGGATGAGCAGTGTCCTGCTTGGGTCAGGTACTAACACCAGGACCAATCAACTGTAGAGATAAGGCCATGTCACAAGGTAGGAAAACGGCAGGACACGCAATCGACCAGAATGGGGGAAAGAGACATCCCAGAGGATGGGTCCCAGTCCACCAGGCCACGACCATGTGGGTGCTGGCAGACAACAGAATCAGCCATATGAGTCATGGGTGTGCTTGAGAAACTGGTGGAAACACGGGGCCTCCTTTGCAACATGTACACGATCACAGATGATCAAACTGTGTGAAAATTTCACGGCGTTCATGAAACCCCTGTAATCCATTTTTAGATACCAACTTTAAAACTCTACATGCATCTAGATATTTCAAATGTTTGGGATTTTCCAAATATTGGTATAAAATTTTTCAAATTCTAAATACTGAATAAGAAATTATACTTAAAGGTTTTGACCACAAATCACATAATGAAATGCTAAGTCTTTTGAGGAAATGTAACACATAGACGTCTATACATAATAGCCTGGCCTGGGTAGAAGGAGCTAACAACCAAGTATTAACTGATCTCTATGGTCATCAAATGTAGACAACATGGTAGGCCCTCACATTTTTTTTTTTACTACACTTAGAATATTTTCCCTGTGAATATACCTAACATAAGCAAACACTGGGGGCCATGAACCTAGGCCTTTCGCTATTCAAATCATAACACTTGAAATTACCTCATAAAAAGATAAATAAAGTGAATCAAATAATTAGTAAGATCTATTCCATTGCTACTCATGATGGTCTAGAACAAAAAAAAATCTACACAGGCTCAAAGTTTACATTCAAAGTATAGTTATTATTACACATAATTTTACTCAAAGCAGGCAAAACCAAACATATACAAAAGAAGAAAGCTATGGGAATAAAATCAGAAGCAAATGCTTCAAATCTATCACACAACAGGTAAGATATAAATTAAAGATGATAGGAAAGCAGTCAGAAAACCTATGCCCTTTGCTGGTTATTAGGAAGCAGTAATGATATTGGTAGCACATCCTTAACCTCCAAGAGTATATAATGGAAGGAAATGACCACATTCTACCACAAAGTGTTTTTATGTTACAGGAAAAAGCAGAATAATAGAATACAAGGAACAATGGTTTAAGAGAGAATTGTATTTCTCATATGTTCCTTAAATTTATATTAAAAGAGGCTTATAAGTACATTACGTTCATGTATTTTGATTCTATAATAGATCTTGTAGAAGTTTCATATATGAAAACCCAAAGTATTATCTTTACTGATACATTTCCTAGGCAATCTCCAGAAGAGAATCTAATTTCCTGAGTATCTGAATATATAAACTTCATGAAAGCTAGAATGATAAAACACCATTGGGCCCAATTACAATAAACTCTAAAGGAAAGATCAGATTCCTACACCACATTGAAATTTTTTGTATTAACTATAACTGGAAAATGTAAGAGAGTAATTACATGGGGTTAAAAAAATTTCGTAAGCAGAGTCACCTGTTGTGTACTCTGTTTGTAAATAATATTGAGGCTACATATTAAGGCCAGCATGTAAAGTCTAAAAATTAACCAGTTACTATGTTTCACTCAGAAATTTTTATATTTGAAAACCTTTAGAGAATGTGTTTTTTATATCATGAAGAAATATCCCCGATTTTTTCATTCATGTGTTAAACACGAGTAGTTTTTAACATTCTCACGTGACCCTGAAGTTCCTGTAATTATGGTTGAATCACACATTTCACCTGGATACACCGAGAGACTGGCTGGTGTTCCTAAGTCACTATGCAGAACTGAGCCTCGACAATGTGACATGTGCCTTTTTCTCTGCTCATTCTTAAATGTAGAGTAACTTCCATATAACACCTAAAGTGCAAGTTAAAAAAATTTCTTTACATACTTCGTTTTTTTTTTAATATGGGAAACAACCTATAACAAAATTTGCAAATGTATGGATTCACGAAGGAAGGTCCCTGGATGCTCCCTGTAAGAAAGTCAAGGGGCTTAATGGTAGCTCAGGAGAATGCAGAATTTTGGTGCTATACTTGGGCACGTCACAACCTAAGAGGCATTACTGTTTAGTCTCAGGACTCAACCTTAAATGCTCTGAAATTCTAGTGAGATTTATTAAATCAAAGCTAATGTCCAACAATTACCTCACTAGAGAATGAGAGAAAACACTGTATGTATTTCCTTTCTGAATACTAAAATGATTACATCATGCAAAGTTCATCTGAATTCTCTATGTAAAATATTCCGAACTGAATTATCTTTTTGTACAGATATTTCACCAGGGCAGTGCCTTGATGGGGCACTGACTGCAATGCATAATTGTAGTAATTGTAGGTAAAAGCATAAATGCCACCTTCTTATGTCTGCCTCAGGGAAAACACTCTTCAACACATTTCACCCTTAGTTTCATCCTCAAACAGACCACCCCAAATCCCAAACAGACCCAGAGCCCACTGCCTAGACACACAGTGAGAAACAGGCATAAGAGATTTGCAAATAGACAAGAAACTACTGTGCCTACAGACTCTGATTACCTGGAGGTAGGAATCGCAGTTGGTTATTAGCTAACCGAAGATGACGTAAAGCTCTCAGACGACCAATTTCTGGGCAAACAATTTCTAAGGCATTGTCACTAAGATCCAAATACTGGAGTTTTACGAGGGATCCAATGGCTTCAAAAAGAAAAGAAAGGTAAAGCCAAAATTAATCTGACCCAAGTGTTAGGACAAATCTTTAATGCAAGTACTACCAACTAGGACAGTTTAATACTTAATATCCCTGCCTCTGTTGCTCGCAAAATAGCTAAAACATAGATCTTTTAATTTAATCAAAACTGTTAACTGAAGTTACTAATCAGGGGGGCACAATCTTTGAAACTAATAAATTAAAGAAGCTTTATAAGTAAAATTCCCTAATACACCAAACAAAAGCTGTTAGACTATTATAAAGCAAAGCTTACACATGGTATCTCCTAACTAAAAAGTGGGAGTGCCCTTACCTTCTGGAACAACAACTATGTTATTTGAGTGAAGGTATCTGTGGGGAAGGAAGAAAAAAAAACCGGAGCTGACATCATTCAGTACTTTTGCTAGATAACAAGTCTGTAAAATGTTCACTTCGAAATCTATCAAACAAAAGGGGACCAAAGCTTTCTATCATACCCCACTCTAAGTGCAAGCCACAAAACACGTGGTCATCACAGATAACTAATAGTACTTTGAGAACGGTATTTTATGTTGGAATGGCAAATATTAAACCCATTTACTGATTTAAGTTGTTATTTTAAAATAAAAGCTTACACAATAGATATACTTTGAGGGTTTTTTTTTAACCCACAAAACAAATTACTAGTTTTGCTAGTTCATTTTAAAGCATTCAGGTTTTCAGAAAAACACCCATTGTGTAAAGAAAAAATCAACATTTATTATGTAAATGAAAATATAACTTTTAATTTCAAATGGAAGACTTAACAAAATGAGCAAACCAAAGCTATTTCCGGCTAATATGCTGACAGAGAACCAAGAATGGAGAGATTAAATACTGATCATTTACAGTCTCTGTCAAAATACTCAACTGTCAAAGTACATAATTTATTTCACAGTAAAAGGAATCTCATAAACAAGAATCAAATTCTTTTCTTAAAAAAGAAAAAGGGTTATCCAGCTGACAAGTCCAGGCAAGCCTAAGTAAATAACACGTTTCCCACTGAAGTATCTTTAGCATCCTCTGGTGGAGACTTTATGCAATCAGCAGCAAGCCAACTATCAGAGCAAAACAGTGACAACTGGAGATCACATAGTAATAATTTTAAAAAATAAATGTAGGGGGTGCCTGGCGGCTCAGTTAGTGGAGCCTGCAACTCAGTCTCATGGCTGTGAGTTCAGGCCCCAAGTTGGGCATGCAGCCTACAATGTAACATAAAATGTTAATATAAATAAATTTATATCACGGATTTTAAGAAAACTAGAATTTTTGATCTTTTCAAACCTATCATTTTATTGACTATACCTCATCAATCAATTTTGAAATTTTTTTCTACGTTATTAAACCTAACATCAAAGGTTAAAAGTCACTGACACAAAATGAGATACAAAATTAATACATCCAAGATTACTGAATGCTGCATTAAATGAATTCTGTGCAGGTACTAACCTGCTGGGTCTAACACATTTTAAACAATTATACCATTCTACGATATTTTTACTCTGTGCTCCGTACATATAAAGTGATTTCACATTTTAAAATCCATATTCTTTAAACATTAATTTCAGGAAGGAATACCCAACTGTGTTACCAGGAAACTCCACAAATATTCTGAGCTGAAAGACTCTATGTAAATAAGTACATGCGCACACATGCACACACATGCACACATTTATATTTGTCATATGGAAGCCAGGGCACCTAGGCACCAACATGAGGAGACAGAGGATTTTCAGTTACCCACAAAACATTTGCCTCAGTTTCTACATGTGCAAAAGGATCTTAAAATGTCGAAATCAAACCATGAACTAAAAGTGCTCACTGTTATGAAGGAAATCAAAAAGTGTATTTTAACACATTAAATGTATCTACGTTAAAGTGAAGGTATAATCTACAGTAAGAAGAGAATGTTGCCAATCCAACTACAAAATATAAGTGCCCGGGACCATTCCCCACCAAGTGAACCACGATCTCAACTCCTCAAGTTATTCTGATGTGCAGCTGATAAGGCATCATTGCTGGTGAAATGGCTCAGAGGACGGGCTCTGGAGCCAGAATGACGGCATTTCAGTAGCCACGTGGCCAACCTCAACTTCTCATTTTCTGATCTGTAGGAGCAGAGAATAATATCACCACCAACAAAGGGATGTTGTAAGGATTAAATAAATCAATAAATGTAAAGCTCTTAGAATAATCAGAGTGCCGTGAATGCCACTGTTATTGTTGTTACACAGTCATCATGAGTCATGTGTAATGAAACGGTCAACAACTTTATGTCACTTCTCTTGCTTTTTGTAATTTCAAATTAGTTGAAATGCTGGCGTTTCAATGTAACTAGTTTTCATCATGTTCTCCTATAATGCAGGAATTTTCATTCACTACTGGTGGGAATGCAAACCAATACAGCCACTTTGGAAGGTGGTCTGGCAGTTTGTTTAATACAATGAAATATAGACGTTTACTTAACAGTAATATCCCAATGTCAGTTTCTAAGTTCTGACAAAATTTTACGATGTTAACAACAGGAGAAAGTGGGTGAGAGGTGTACTGAAACTCTGTTCTATCTTTACAACTTTTCTGTAAATATAAAATTGTCTCAAATTGAAAAAGTTGCTGATTTTCTTTTTCATTAAAAGAACAGGACTTTTATTTCCAGTCATGATGCAATAACAGGGCCCAAATTTACCTGACTGTTGTAAATGAAAATTGGAAGGACTATATGACACAATTATTTTCAGACATTAAAAACAGGAAATTAGGATTATTTACCCGAGAGAGAAGAAACAAGGCAAGCCACACAAGGTCCCCAGGTTTCTGCCTGGATGCAAACTGTGAATTGTAGTATAGGACTAGCGTCCCAAACAAAGTATGTAAGTCTCACCATGTTATGAAGGAGACACAGTCAGAATTCAGAAAAACCGAGGCAATCGGAAGTGAAGGGTCATGGGGTGGAGTTTGGGAGAAGATGCTACAGGGGGAAAAGTCCTTTAAAAACTTAAGTAAGGATTCTTTGACTGAGAGCTGACTTCTAAAATGTAGCCTAGGCAAAAACTAACTGAAAATCTATCTGCTGAATGGTCTCCACAGAGCTCACAGAGGACTGGAAGGCATTTAGGTTGTGAGCAGCAAGTCTTGTTGATTATTTGGCACATTCAAATCAGATCCTATAAAGGCCATGCCTTAGTAATAGGGCTAAACTACCCCTAAAGAAGAGGTTACTCTAGACCTGTCCCCACAAAGTGTGGAGACAAGCCATGAAAGGATCAAATTAAACTGCCAGAATAGTTTGCCAGAATAAGGCACAAGAGAAAGGAAGACAATAAAGTCTAGAGACTCACCAATGTAAACCTTAAAAGGTCTAGCATCCAATCAAAAAGTAGAGATATGCCAAGAATCAAGAAAATGTGACCAATAACCAGGATTAAAAACAGTCAACTCAGGTAGATCCAGTATAATAGAGACAATAAAATTAGCACACAAGAACATTAGAACAACTATAAAAATACAGCTAGCTATTTAAAGGATAATATAAACATTGCAGAGAAATGTTAACGTATGAAGAAGAACCAAACAGAACTTCTAGAGATCAAAATACAAATCTAAATGAGATTAATATCAAATTAGATACTGAAGAAGAAAATACTGCTGACACTGAAGACAGAGAAATACAATTTGTCCATACTGAAGCACACAGAGGAAAAAAAGACTGAAAAGAGTGTCAGTGATTAAGGGAAAATATTAAACAGTCTAAAATATTAAACAGTCTAACAAACATGTAAGAGTCCCAGAAACAGGGACCAGAAACAGGAGTACAGAAACAAATATCTAAAGACATAACATCAAAAAATTGACAAATTTGATGAAAACTATAGAGACACAAACCCAAGAAGCTCAACGAATGTCAAGTATAAAGAAAACCACAACAAGGTATATCAAAATCAAATCCCTGAAAACCAGCAAAAAAATTAAAATCTTCAGAGTAGCTAAAAGAAAAAAAACCACATTACATACAGAGGATCACATATAAGAATGATAGAAGATGTCTCTTCAGAAACTGTGCAAGCCAGAAGATAATGAACATCATAAAAGAGCTGAAAGAAAAGGAAGAAAAAAATCGTCAAGAATTTTAACTCAAGGGGTGCCTGGGTGGCTCAGCTGGCTGGGCATCTTGGCTGTTGATCTTAGCTCAGGTCATGATCTCACAGTTCGTGGGATCAAGCCCCACACCAAGCTCGGTGCTGAAAGCATGGAGCCTGCTTGGGATTCTTGCTCTCCCTGTCCTTCCCCCTCTCCCCTGCTTATGCACTTCTCTCTCTCAAAATAAACTTATAGTTTTATATTTATAACTTATAGCATATAGTTATTTTATAACTAGAAGTTATAAAATAAAATGGGCTGTTTGCCATTTACTTTTTAAAAAAGCATTCTAATTCCAGAAGATTTAAACAAAAACTTCAAGACTATGAAGATGTTTGTAAAACAAAAATTACAAGATTTTCAGAGAAAAAAACTAATGTGAGATTTTTCTCATAGAAAGTCTTCAGGGCCTACAGCTAGACAAGGAATTCTTAGACTTGACACTAAAAACATGATCCAGAAAAGCAGAACTGATAAAATGTAAAACTTTTGCTCTGCAAAAGAATAGAAAGAGAATGAAAAGATAGGGGCGTCTGGGTGGCTCCACTGTGGAAGCATCTGACTTTGGCTCAGGTCACATTCTCACAGCTCATCAGTTCATGAGTTCAACCCCTGCGTCGGGCTCTACACTGACAGGGCAGAGCCTGCTGGATTCTTTCTCTCTCTTCCTCTCTGCCCCTGTCCCACTCTCTCTCCCTCTCTTTCAAAATAAATAAATTTTTAAAAACTTAAAGAGAATGAAAAGACAAACTATAAATTGAGAGAAGTATTTGTATACACATACCACAAAGAACTGGTCTCTATAATACGTAATAAACTCTTAAATCTTACGACTAAAAGTAAATCCAACTAGAAAATGAGCAACAAATACATTTCACTGAAGAAAAGATACAGATAACCAATAATTATACTTGAAAAGATGTTCGGTATCATTAACCATTAGAGAAATATAAATTAAAGTCACAATGACATAATACCACGCATCTATCAAATGACAAAAATAAAAACGAATGATCCCACCAAATACTGGTGAGATGTGGAGAACCTGGAACCATCACACCTTGCTCGGGGACAATACCAAAAGGTGGAGCCGACCTGCAAAATCATTTGGCAATTTCTTAGGAAACTACAAACCCAGAGCAAAAGCGAAACAGTAAGGAGCTCCAAAAATTATTTTACATAAAATCAACAAGAATATTGGCAAAAGTAGTAAGAAGCTTATGTACAAAACTCTGGAAACTAACTAAGGTGATACAAGGAAGGTTTACTTAGGAAAAATGGCAAAAATCTCAGTAAGCACAGTGAGCTGTGAACTCTGGGGCATTTCCTTCTTCTAATTGTATCCCTCACTCTCCAGCTCTGCAGAAGCATGGAAAAACAAAACAAAAACAAAAACCCAGCTGACAATCTGAAGTGAAAAGGCCACAGCCTGCCTAGCACCTAAAGGGACAGACCACATTCACACTCACTCCAGGGAACCGGCATTTGATTTTGTCTCATGGGTCCCTGAAAGACCCCACCTGCTATGCTCTTTTTAATTTGATCTGCCTAGAAACTTTCAAGCACAAAACCCCTTTCCCCAGTTGAAACACATTAGGGGCAATTGTTTAGCTTCACACCACCTGAGTCAATAAATAACAGCTGGTGCAAACAATAGACCAAAAACCTTCAATGGAAAAGCTGGGCAAGAAGTCCAGAGGAGCTCTGAAAAGCTCTGGTATATTTCTGGAAATCTACGTCTAAAGCAGGTCAGAAATGTGCAAATGCTCAGGAAAGAGCTGAAAAGACCCGAAGCAATCCTCTCTGCTGAACTCCTGCATAAGCAGGAAGCACAGGCTAAGGCAATGTTGTCAAAATGCCTGGCTGAGAGGTGAAGGCATACCACCATATAGAAAAAGAACTCCTCAGCAAAGACTCGGGGACTCACTGGGTTCAGGTAGCAAAGAAAATCTCTAATATAACCAACAGCTGACCACTAAGGTAACCGGGCAGATAAAAAAATAATAATAATAATGAGAAAGAAAAAAGAAAAGGAAAGGAAAATGAGAGGAGGGAACTCTTTGAACTCATTCTATGAGGCCAATATTACCTTGATACCCAAACCAAAGACATTGCAAGAAAAGAAGACCACAGACCAGAAGCAAAATCCCTCAACAAAATACTAGTAAGGAAAACCCAGCATCATATAAAAAGGATTATACTTCACGACCAACTGAGATTTACCCCCATTGATGCAGGGTTCGTTCAACATATAAGCAAAAATCAACATCCATATTAACAAGGAAAAAAAACACTTGATCATCTCAATAGATGAAAAAAAGATCATCTGACAAAATCAAATACCCTTTTATGCTAAAAATACTCAACAAACAAGCCGTAAAAAGGGATTTCCTCAATTATATACAGGGTACCTATGAAAAATCTATAGCTATCATCACACTGAATGGCAAAATACTGAAAGCTTTCTGCCAACATCAGGCAGAACCAACACAAAGATGTCTGGTCTCACCACTTTTATTCAATATTCTATGTTATAGCCAAGGAAATTAAGCAAGAAAAAGAAACAAAAGGCATACATATTGGAAAGGAAGAAATAAAACTATCTTCACTGGCAGATGACAAGATCTTGTATATAGAAAGTCCTACGGAATCTACCAAAAAAAAAAAAAAATTAGAGCTAATAAATGAGCTCAGCAAGGTTGAAGATAAAAGATCAACACACAAAAATCAGGTGTAGTCTTGTATTCTAGTCAATAAACAATTCTAATATGAAATTAAGAAAAATCATTCCATGTATAATAGCATCAAAAAGAATAAATACTGGAACGCCTGGGTAGCTCAGTTAGTTAAGGGTCCAACTCTTAATTTCAGGTCTTGATCTCAGGGTCATGAGTTCAAGCCCCATACGCTGCACTGAATGCGAAGCCTACTTAAAAATTTAAAAGAATCTTTAAAAAAAGAATACTTAGGAATAAGTTTAACAAAAGAAATTCAAAGGTTTTACACTGAAAAGTGTTCAGTGTTCAATCACAAAAATGTTGAAAGAAACTGAAGACTGAATTAAATGGAAAGACATCTCACATTCATAGATTAGAAGACATCGGACAGCAATATTCCGCATATTGACCTAAAGATTCAATGCCATCACCACCACTGATTGCAGATGCCTTCTTTCCTTCATAATTTGACAAGTAGATGTTAAAACTCACATAGAAATGCAGGAGATTTAGAAGAGCTAAAGCAATTTTGAAAAACGGGAATAATGTTGAAGGAGTCATACTTCTCAACTTCAAAACTTAACTATAAAACTACAGTAATCAATTGTGTGCTATTGGCAAAAAGATAGACAAATAGATCAACGGAATAAAACAGAGAATCCAGAAATATGCCGACATGTCCATGGTCAGATAATTTTTGACAAAGGGACCAAGACAATTCAACGGGGAAAGGCTGTCCCCTTCAACAAATGGTGCTGACACAGCTGGACAAGCAGACGCAGAAACAGAAGTGAGGCCTTTCCACGGCGTCATATGCAAAAACTAACTCCAAGTGGACCAAAGACCTAAATGTGAGAGCTAAAATTACATAAAAACAGAGGCAAGTCTTCATGATCTTGGATTAAAACAGTTTCTTATATGAGATACCAAAATACAAGATGCCAGATAAAAAATTATCAAGAAAGTGAAAAGATATACTATGGAATGGAAGAAAATATCTTAAAAGTATATATCTGAGACTCTTAAACACAGAGAACAAACTGAGGGTGGATGGGGGAGGTGAGAGAGAGGGGGAAAATGGGTGATGGGCACTTGTTGGGGTGAGCACTGGGTTTGTATGTAAGCCAATTTGACAATAAATTATATTTTTAAAATGTATATATCTGATATGGTATCAAATATACAAAGCAGTCAAATATATAAATATATATCTCAAATATATAAAGCACTTAAATATATAAGGCTATCTCAAATATATAAAGCATGCAAATATATGAAGAACTCTTACAACTCAACAATAAAAAGACAAATATCCTAATTTTAAAATGGACAACAGGTTTGAATAGATATTCTCCAAGGAAATATACAAATGGCCAATGAGCACATGAAAAGACATCATTAGAAAAATACAAATCAAAACTATGATATACCAATTCACACCTAGTAGGATGACAATAATCAAAAGGACAGAAAGTAACAAGCGGTGATGAGGATGTGGAGAAGTTCGGATCCTCACATACTGTTGGAATTGTGATGCAGCTCTGGAAAACAGTTTGGCGGTTCCTCAAAAGGTTGAAATAGAGCTAACCCTACATTTCCACTCCTAGGAGTAAACCCTAAAGAACTGAAAATACATGTTCATATATAAACTTCTACACGAAATGTTCATAACTGCATTTTTCACCATAGCCACGATGTGTGAACCCAAATGTTCCATCAACTAAAGAATGGATAAATAAAACATGATATATCCATTAAAAAAGAATGCATTCTGAAACATACTACAACAGAAACGAACCCTGAAAACATGCCATGTTAAAGCAGCAAGACCTAAAAGGCCACATATTGTATGATTCCATTTACATGACATGTCCAGGACAGACAGAGCCATAGAAATGGAAAGCAGATTATTGGTCACCAATAATTAGGGGCTGAAGGGAGGGGGGAATGACTGCTAAATGGGTTTCTTTTGAGGTGATGAAGATGTTTTGGAATTAGACAGTGGTAACGGTTGCTCAACCTTGTGAATATACTAAAAACCACCGAATCAAATACTCAGATGGGTGAATTTTATGGTAAGTGAATTGTCTCTTGACCAAAAAAAGAAAATGAAACATGTAATAACCATGTGAGTCAGCAATTGCAGTCTTGGTCATTTATCTCAGAGAAATGGAAACTTAATTCACCAAAAAAACCCACAACATGTACAGAAATGCTACAAGCAGTATCATGTATTACAGATAAAAACCGAAACAACCAGTATGTCCTTCAGTGGGTAAATGGTCTAAGAAACTGCATTACATCCATACCATGAAATATGATTCAGCAACAAAGAGAAACAAACTACTGACACATGCAACTACTTGAATGGATCTCAAGGGACTGACGTGAACACCGGCGGAAGCTAGAAGGGTACAAAGGATCTTTCTATGTTATTTCTTACAATGACATGGGAATCCACCATTATCTCAAAGGAAAAAGTTTATTTAAAAAAAAAAAGGGCAGATAAAGACTTTATTCAGGTAAACCAAATCTGAGAGAGTACAGGAATTAATACAAAAGCCAATTTTTCTCATTTTAAATTTCTTTAGAATTAACAATCTATCATTTTGGTCTGTCAGCTCCAGGGCTACCTTCTGTGCCTGATAGAGCTGGACGCTGCCAACCCTCCTTTGTCAACTGGCCTAACGTTAGGGTCGGAAGAGGGCGCTGGAGTGACTCTATCCGGTGAAAGCAGCAGGAAGGCTCTCCCTTCTGGGTCCAGTCGCCCTGCAAGGGTTTACTTAGCACAGGAGCCAAGGCCCAGAAGCACTCCCCTTGGGAGCCCTCTTGGGAAACCTCAAGCTACATTCTCCAAGATGAACGCCCCACCCAGCCCTGAAGCAGCTCTGGCTGCACCCCCAGACTCCCTCTCCCTATCTGGCAATGCACTTCTACAGACCATCTGCGACCCGCCTCAGGCATCTGTCTTGCCACCCTGCGGCCACTTCCGTGGTAGCTAGGCCACGCGGTCAGGCTGCTTCTACAGACCGGCTCCAGGCTACCAACACCTTCCTCCGCCAGTGAGCTGCTCTTACACAGGGGCTCCAGCCGAACCGGCAGGCTGTATGCCTGCAGCCGGGCCCTTCACTGAAGAGCTCTAAATCCTGGCCTAGGGTTGGGAGCGCTCTGAGGTCTTTAGTCCCTTCATGGTCGACTTTCCCTCAGCCCAGAACTGGTAGCTTTTTTTGTACTTGCTACTTCTGAATACCACAGAGTCCTCTAAATCTGTTAGTGGTTAATAACACCTTATTAGTCAACAATTCTTTATATTAATTTTCCCTGTTTCAACTAGGGGTACAGTTTCTATCTCCTAACTGAACCCTGACTGCCACATGATACGTACACATATTAGTATGCTGACAGATACACACACAAACACACATATACAACAACAGCACAAAGAATCAGGTACTGATGTACGGTTCCTACATCACAAGTGAAGTGGTCTGTGATGTAAACGTAGATGGTAACAGGTTAAGGAAGCACAACATAAACCTTAGAATGCTGAGAGTTAGTAAGTCAATAGTGCTGCATAACACTGAACTAATATTAAATAAGGAGAGAAAAGAGGGAAAAAATAACAGCTAAAACACACAGAACACAAACTGTAAGATGGTTGACTTAAACTGAATCATATCAGCAATCCCATTAAATGCAATATGATCTAAACGCTCCAATTAAATGGCCCAGATTGTCAGACTGGTCAAAAATCAAAAAGAACCAACTAATGTTGATTTCAAGAAACTCACTTGAATTATAAAGACATAGAGAGGTTAAAATAAAAGAATGCAAGTTCCAATTCAGTACAGCAGAATAACCTCCCACCGGACTGATCCTCTGGCAGATAACTAAAATGCTAATACACACACACACACACACACACACACACACACACACGACTCAAAGGCACTGCAGAGTTGTCAGCTGTCCTGGAGAAGAGTCAAAGCTTAGAAGAAAGAATGGCACTGGGTGAGTTTGAGTTTTGGTTTTTAAACCACATTTCGCATAAGGCAGAGCACAGACAGTTACCATGCAAAGGGTCTAAAATTCTAATAGAAAACTTCAGTCTTACTGACCTAAAGAAGAGGAGGACAGAGTTCAGAGAAACCATGATCACTGGCAAGCAAAGGGAGAATATCAGAATGAAAGAGCCAGGGAATCGTGACGCCAAATTCTATTTATAAATTTTGCCTAAATGAACGGCAATCCTAGAACTGCGCAAATACGGAAGAAGCTACGGTCCAGGTAAAAGAACTGGACTGAGCTTTCAGCTGCCCTCCAAAAACCAGTTTGCTTGTCTGAGTCAAACCAGGTAAGTTACCTCCTAAAGCAAAAATACCAACACTCTCTGAATGAATACAACAGATTCCAGTCTCCAAGACATAATATCCCCAGTTATCATGATATAATCTAAAACACAAGAAATGTGACCCATTACCAACAACAAACAATGGAAATCAAGCTCAATATAACCAAGACGTTGGAATTAGCAGACAAGAAATTTTTATATAGATATCCATAGTGATCTAAAGTAAACTATGCCTGTAATATAAAGACAGAAAATAGAGAGAGAATGAAAGAAAGAAAATGCTAAAACTGAAAAAAATTACTGGGTGAAGCTAAATAACAGAATGAATGTTACGAAGGAAAGAGCTTATGAACTTCAAGAAAAATCAATATAAATGATCTAATCTAAGATGCAGAGAGAAGAAAGCTCAAAGGAAACTCGAACAGTGCCCCAGAGGAATGTAGGACAACATTAACAGATGTAACATGTGTAAACAGTGTCCAAGAAAGAGAAAGGGAAAAGCGCATAAAAAATATTCAAAAAAATAATAACTGAAAATGTATTAAATTTGGAAAAAGACAAATTCACAGATTCAAGTAGCTTAGCAAACTCCAAAATAAATACAAAGATATTTATACCAAAGCACATCATAGTTAAATTTCTGAAAACTGAAAAACAAAGTCTTGAAAGCAGCCAGAGAAAAATAATATATTAATACATGTGGGAAATGATTAAAATCCCATTTATTATATATAATATATACATAATATATGTTCTATGTTAAATACAACACATACCAACTATATTTAAAATATATTAATATACAAATATTCTTCTAATATTTAATAATTGATATATAATTAATTTAATGCATATACTTAATAATTATAATTATAATAAATTTATTACATATTTAATATATGTATAATTATATATGATATATACACAATATACAATAGTAATATATTATTCATTGTATTATGGCATATAACTTATTTATATTACATATAAAGATTTATATTATGTTATTTCTGTTACATAAAAATACTTCTAAAGGGCTCAAAGAAAGACACTGTCAAGCCTGAAAACGACCACCATAGTATACATAATACAGTTTGGGGTATCATGTTGCAATCATCTTCATCTTCATGATTGTTTCACTTTTCTGCCTGAAGTCCTCAAGAATTTTTTTTTTAAAGTCTGAAAAAGGCTTTGAATAAATTCCACACCCAATACTAAAAAAAGTCTCGGGAAGTCAGAACTAATGATGAGGTAGGTGGCCCCCAGGTGGCCCCACTGATCTGCACTACTGGGCATTTAGGCCCTTGTGTAACAGCCTCCCTTTAGGTGTGGGCTGGACCTGCTGACTTGTTTCTAAGGAACAGAATACAGCAAAAGTGATGGGATGTCATGCCAATGATTAGATCAGAAAACGGCTGTGGCTCCTGTCTGATGCGCCCTCTCTTGCTTTTCCCCTTGTGCTGATGGAAGCTGGGCAGCATGTTGGGCGCAACTCCAGAGAAACTAAGTGTCAAGGAACTAAGGGAGTTAGTCCTCCTGCCAACGGGCCAGCTCGGAGCTGAGGCCTTCAGATCAACAATCTGAATTTAACTGAATCCGCCAACAACCACATGAGTGAACACAGAAGAGGAGGCTTCTTAGTTGAATGCTCAGGTAAAGACAGCAGCCCTAGGCAATGACCTTGACTGCAGCCTCTAAAGAGACACTGAGGCCAAGATACCCACCTAAGCTAAGCCCAGATTCTAGACCTTCGGAAAATATGAGATAATAGGTATTTATTCTTTTAAGCACCCCAACCTATAGTTTAAGCCGCCACATTCTGGGGTAATTTGTTAAGCAGCAATAGACTATTCATACAAATGAATATTTACTTAACACAGTAGAATACACACACGTTAATTGTAAAGTCAGCATCTTTCTTATGGGGTAACCCTGGAGGCATTCCCGCTAAGGTGAGAAACAAATCAAGGATGCCATTATCTCAAGTACAATTTCACAAGGTTCTGGAGGGACTAGTCAATGCAATTCGACTAGAGTAAATAATTAAAGGCATTAAGGTTTAGAAAAAAGAAATAACACTATCTGTATTTTCAGACGTGAGACTACTCCTGAAAAACCCTGAGGGATCAATGATAAAACTAACTCAGTAAGATTTCAGTAAGGTAGCATGATATAAAGTTAAAATACGAAAACCAACAGTGCTCATGTATTGAAAAAATAACCACTTAGCAGAGCTAACAGGTAAGAAAATTCACTTACACTAGAAAAAATTATATATTAAATGTTTAGGAATATACTTTAGGAATGTTCAAAACCTCTATGAAGGAAACTATACAGAATCTGTAAAAATAAAAAATAGACCTAAAATAATGTTAAGACATCTTTTTGGAAATATACACTGAAATATTTAGAGGCAAAAACCCATAAACTTCAGATCTACGTACATGACACCAAGATATAATAAATGAATACATTAAGATTATATATCCTATTATTTCAAATAACTTAAAACCATTTTCATGCTTGTTGTTTATAAAAATGTGAATAAACAGACTCACAGTTCCACAAGGTTTGGAAGCTTCTGAGCAAGGTTTTCTGGCTGAAAATTAAAAACTCAGAATTAAATTTTATTTTCAAGAAATGTACAAACAGTTCTAATGAGCTTAAATACAAAGTACTGTTGGGGGTGGGCAGTGTAAATCTGGAGGAAATAATGCAAAAATAATAAATCAGCAGGTCTGGGTTTTATGCTTATATGGCCCATACTACAGTTTAAATCTATAAATTTGAATGCTTAAAATCAGTGTCTTGGGCCACCTGGGTGGCTCAGTCAGTTAACGTTTGACTCTGATTTCGGCTCTGGTCATTCATTACCTTGCAGTTTCATGGGTTCAGCAGTGAGTTGGGCTCTGTGCTGACAGTGTGGAGCCTGGATGGGATTCCCTTTAATTCTCTCTCTGCCCCTCCCTTGCTCTCTCCCTCTCTCTCTCTCTCTTTTTCTCTCAAAGATAAACTTAAAAAAAAATAAAATAAAAAATAAATAAAATCAGTGTCTCTCTGAGAAACTAGAAACCTTTGTATTCCACGGTCACGGAAGAGGTTACACTGTTCTGAACAGACACACACAGAGGGAAGAAGGCCATCTGACAACGGAGCCAGATACTGGAGTGACACAGCCAAGGACTGTCAAGGGTCACTGGCAAGCACGAGAACCGAGGAGAAAGTAACAGATTCTCCCTCAGAGTCCTGAGAAGGAGCCAACCCTGCCCACATCTTAATTTAGGACTGCCGGCCTTGAGAACAGTGAGAGAATGCATTTCTGTTCTTCTAAGCCCCCTAGCCTGTGTAATGTTACAACAGCCGTAGAAAATTAACATTCACCCCCAAACTCCCAAACTGTGTGCCTTGGGGGGAAAAAATAAGGGAAATCTCCAAGTGCCAGAAAACCAGACCGAAGTAAGCTCAGGACAGAGTGGTCCTGGGCCTCAGGTGGGTCAGGGGACGGGGTGTGGCAGGGGTAGGAAACAGGCCACTGGAAAGAGAAGCTGGGATGAATCTAGGTGCTTACACAGTCCCAGTTTTGGAGGAACTGGCCCTTCCACAAAAAGAACCCCAGAAATTCCACTCAAAGATTGCAAGTAGGCTTCTCACTGCTGGCGGCACTGGGTAAAAGGAAAAGCCTCCTCTAAGCAACTGAAAGCCAGCCTGCATCTCTCTCTCTCTCTCCTTCCCACTCCCTCTCTTCTCCCCCCCACCCCCAGTTCAAATTCACACAAACACAAAGACAAGAGTCGTTAAGACTGAAAGAGCACACTGAGTCGTGAGTAACATATATATTTTTATTCTACACTCAAACATACTATAGGGTGAGCTAGGTATCAATAACAGAGAATCAGGAATAGATTTTTAGAAGTAATTAGGTGTAGCTTGCATCCTGAAAGACAAAGATAAATTATCAGAGGTTGCTGTGGGGCAGAGAGGAAGGGTTCTGGTGAGCTTTCTAGGCACAAGAAGCAACAGAGGAAAATGTGAGACAGGGAGATATGTCTGGGAAATTGCAAATACAATCTATTCTGCTGTAACTCCTGAGCACTAGTCCTGGAACAGATCTTAGGCTTCCAAAAATCCTGTTATAAAAACAATGGTGTTAATACAAAAACAAGTGTTGAGGGCTAGAAGGTTTTGTACTTGTAACAAATTTTTCAGACAGAAACCAAGTAAAAAGATCATCATTAGAAAAAGGATCAGGGTTGCTATCTATATTCTCCACTCTATGATAGTATCATTTAAATTTGTTTTTCATTTATTTTTGAGAGACAGAGAGAGACCGTGTGAGCAGGGGAGGGTCAGAGAGAGAGGAAGACACAGAATCTGAAGCAGGCTTCAGGCTCTAAGCTAGCTGTTAGCACAGATCCTGATGCAGGGCTCGAACCCATGACCCGTGAGATTATGAGCTGAGCTGAAGCCGCACGCTTAACCAACTAAGCCACCCAGGTGCCCCACTATCATTTGAATTTTTAACAGTGAGCATGTTAGGTCTCACATAATTGAGAAAAACATTACATTCAATAATGTGGTATGCACATAAACTGCTATATAATTGGGGCACCTGGGTGGCTCAGTCCAACTTCAGTTCAGGTCATGATCTCACAATTCGTGGGTTCAAGCCCCATATTGGGCTCTGTGCTGACAGCTCAGAGGCTGGAGCCTGCTTTGGAATTTGTCTCCATTTCTCTGCCCCTCCCCTGCTCATGCTGTCTCTCTCTAAGATAAACAAACATTAAAAATTAAAAAAAAAAGTGCTACGTAATTGAGTAATCAATCATATTATATCCAATTTGGGTTCTAAACACTCATTAAGAGAAACACCATTAGTTTGGTATGTCTGGGCCACAGGGTATGAAGGTCTATAATGACTTTGCAGAGTGGCACGAAACAGATCACTAGAACTTGTATTTTATAAAATGGGAAAACTTTAAAAATTCTGAACACAATAAAAGTTCACTGGTTTATTTTAAACAAGATGACATTACCGCTTTAAGCTGGCATACTAATGAATCTGAATACTTAGCAATAGCATCCAAAGCTTCTTATATACACATGTCTTGGTCCTTTTATCATAACCAAATAATGAATACAAATATTGTTACGAAGACAACGAAGCATTTACTGAGTACCCATTTTTGGTAAAATCGTTTGTATTTAGTTTTCAAATGCTGAATGCTATGATTTTTTTTCTTACGTGTTTTGATACCAATATATGCAATGAGGTCCTTCATGACAAGTCTTTCTTCCGATGTTACTGTTGGATCTGTAGAAATTCTCAAAATGTTTCTTTTAGTACGGTGTATCTCTTCTTTTAAGGGGAATATGCACTTCCATTTATGGGCAGACAAAGCTTCCTAGGCAAACTAGGCAACTAAGGATGGGAGAGTGAGGGGAGGGGGGCAGTAAGAGGCTTAATAACAGCGGGTCCTCTAATGAGGAAAGACTGATCCAGAAAAAAGACCGTCACCTATTTGATCTGCTGCGATCAATATCACATCTTGACCTGTGATAATTCTTTCCAGATCACTATTTGGTGCCATCCAACAGTATTCTAATCTTCCTGTGAGAAACTGGTTAGCTCTTTTGAGCTATACAACTTCACACGCAATTAAGCACTGAATGTTTCTGCTGCTAATGGTGCATCATTGTATTTTTATTAATGAGTAGATACTCTGTGTCTTTATTTAAAAATGAGCAAGTTGACCTTAAGAAAACTGCAGTGCATTATAATACGGGTGGGGGAAAAAAAACCCAACCCCTTATTAGTACCTGCCCAAAAGCCTGACATATGAGCAGCCCACTGCATGGACCGTGGCTGACACCTGCTGGTAAGCATCACTGAATTACTTTCTACTAAACTAGTTAAAAAGGTTTTCTATATAAGCCAAACGTCTCTGCATTAAATCCCACATTGCACTTAGCTGAACAATTTCTCTTTGTAAAGAATGTAAAAGTAAACTTTAGCAAGCAGATTTAAGTATAAAATTTACCTCTAATTTTGAATTGATGATGTTTTACTATACCCTTTTAAGGAAAGCTGTCTACCTCCTTATATGTGAACTTCTAAAAAAATGTTATTTTCAAAGTTTATTTATTATTGAGAGAGAGACAGAGCACGAGTAGGGGAGAGGCAGAGAGCGAGGGAGACACAGAATCTGAAGCAGGCTCCAGGCTCTGAGCTGTCAGCACAGAACCCGATGCAGGGCTTGAACCCACAAACCAGGAGATTATGACCTGAGCCAAAGTCGGATACTTAACTGACTGAGCCACCCAAGTGCCCGGTGAATGTTTTTAAATTGTGTGTCTTGGAACAAATAGTTCAAGTATGTTGCAAACTCTGTGTTGAGGGACGTGCTCTGGCAGGCACTATGTACCACCGTTTTTTTCTTTCCCTTTCTGGGAGGAATGCATTTATCTCTTCAAGTTGGGTGTGGCTAAGTGACTTACTCTGGTCAGTGATACTATGTTGAAGTGGTAGCCTTCAAGAACCTAAGCTATAAGAACTAAAATGCATTTAACTCATGACTTTGAAATGTGTCATTACAAAAACTAGAAAGCTTGCTGAGTGTATGGTGACGGTTTGTGAATGATATGGTTTTCCTTCAGTCCCAAAACTTAACTTTTTAAAAAAAATGTTTGTTTATTTCTTAGGGGGTGGGGGGGGCAGAGAGAGAGGGAGAGGGAGCATTCCAAACAGCCTCCACGTGGCCCCAGGGCAGAGCCCACTAAGGGGCTCCATCACAGGACTGTGAGATCATGACCTGAGCTGAGCCACCCAGGTGCCCCTAATTAACTTTGTTTTTATTAAAACAATGAAAGTAAAATTGAGGTGAAATACAGAAAGTTACATAAAAGTTCAGCAAGTTCAGGGGCTCCTGGGTGGCTCAGTTGGTTAAGCATCTGACTTCAGTTCACGTCATGAGCTTTGCATCTGTGAGTTTAAGCCCCACACCGGACTCTGTGCTGACGGCTCAGAGCCTAGAGTCTGCTTCCGATTCTGTATCTCCCTGTCTCTGCCCTCCCCCCACCCCAAAATAATAAATATATTTTTTTTTAAGTTCAGAAAGTTGATAGTGTCCTCCACACGATGGAAGCTTTGCCGGTCTTCACCCCTGACTATGGACACCAGGGATCAGAGTCCCCAGGCAATAAGGGAGTCACGCAGTGTGAGTAAAAGAAGGAACAGTGCTGTTACAAACCGCTAGGATTCAGGGTTTGGCAAAACCTGCTCCGCTTCTGACCTCTGAAAACACATGGCAGAGAAGTCATGAATTAAGTGTATTTAAGTGCTTACAGCAGTTATAAAAGGTGGAATCAAGTTGGACCTCTAACCTGACACTACCTCCAAAAATTAACTAAAAATGGATCAAGGATTAAATAGAATAGCTGAAACTATAAAACTTATAGAAAAATAGAAGTAAATCCTTATCATTGTGGATTGGCAAGGGATTCACAGATATGACACCAAAAGCATGAGGAACAACAGATAAAAATAGATACACGGGACTTCATCAAAATTAAAAATTTTGTGTGTCAAAGGATATTACAAGAACATGAATTACAAGAAAGTGAAGACAACATTTACAATGGGAGAAAATATTTGTAAACCACATATCTGCTCAGTGTCTAGTATACAAAGAACTCTTACCACAAAACCCAACAACCTAATTTAAAAATGGGCAAAGAATTGGAATATTCTGTAAATATATGCAAATGGCCAACAAGCACATGAAAAGATGCTCAACATCATTAGCATTAGGGAGATGCAAGTCAAAACCATAATGAGGTGTCCCTTCACACCTACCCACTTCACATCTACTGTAATAACAGTATTTAAAATTTTTTTAATGTTTTATTTATTTTTGATAGAGAGGGAGAGACAGAGCATGAGATGGGGAAGGGCAGAGAGAGAAGGAGACACAGAACCGGAAGCAGCTCCAGGCTCTGAGCTAGCTGTCAGCCCAGAGCCTGACGCGGGACTCAAACCCACGAACGTGAGATCTGACCTGAGCCAAAGTCGGAGGTTTAACCGACTGAGTCACCCAGGTGCCCCCAAAACAATATTTTTGAAAACTGGAAGATAACAAGTGTTGGTGAGATATGGAGAAATTTGGAACCCTTGTACCTTGCTGGCCTCAAAAAGGCAGAGTACCATATGACCCCCCAATTCCACACCTACGTAGGTATATACCCAAACTAATTAAAAACAGGTACTCAAACACGTAAACGTACACCCACATTCATAGCTGAACTGTTCACAATAGCAAAAAGGGAAAAGAGCCCAAATGTCCATCAACAGATGAACAGGTGAATACACTATGTATGGTAAGTACATACAATGGAATCTTGCTACGCCATAAAAAGTAATGAACTGATACACACCACAACTCGATGAACCTTGAGAACACTCTGCTAAGTGAGAAGAAGCCAGACAGAAAAGGACACATAGGGAATAATCCCATTTATATGAACTATCCAGAAGAGATAAATCCATAAAGACACAGATTGGTGGTTGCCAGGGCTGGGGTGTGGAGGGGAATGGGAAGAAATTGCTTCATGGGTAAGGGTTTTTTTTTCAACTCCGGAGTGATGGAAATGTCTGGAACTAGACAGAGGCACTGTCTGTGCAACATTGTAAATGTTACTAAATACTACTGAATTGGTCAGTCTCAAATGGTCGATGTTACATTAAGTGAACTTCACCTCAAAAATTATTTTTATTATTTTTTAATTTAAGAAAGTTAATGAAGTTTTGGTGTCGAAGGAAAAAAAGCACTGCATTTACAAACCATCACAACATACTCAAGTGCGCGGGCACCTTCTCTCTCAAATAAATAAACATTAAAAAAAGATGATGGATGACATAATTGTTCATTGTGAGGGGGGAGCATATTCCAAGCTCAGTGTATTATACTTCAAGTGCCTCACTCATGCATGTATTTGCTGACTGATCTGATGGGGCTAACATTTAGAAACTGGTATCTCATGTTTAAGACACAGGTGGCTCATTTTAGTATAGTGCCTGCTTGAAAATGAATTTGAACTTGTGGAAACACATACATAGCAATGGCTTTTGAGCCTTGTGCTAGCAAACAGACTTCCGGTGTCTCAGGATATGGTCTGGTGTCAGGGAAAGAACTTTTTCCCTGCCACCTCTTTCTAAACCCTCTTCTCCTAACTCCCAAGGCAGAAAGTACAAATCACAAAGGGTAGGCTAAATCATGTTGCCAGTATTTTAAGAAAGTATACAGAGATATAAGTTTTAGAAACATTTCTATCTGGAAAAGGTACATAGTAGACCACAGAGGTAAGCCACAGAGGTAACGTGAGACCTCACTTAACCCCACTGCTCCAAAGAGGATGAACGGGGTTACATTTTAACTCTATGGTGCTAGGCCAGAAATAGGCCATCAGTAACTACTCACAGAATTAAAACAAAAGACCGACGAGGTGACAAACGAGGAGACCTGGTATATGCTCTAACTGCCCACAAAAGTGACTCCGGACCCCTCCATTAGTCTCTTCTAAGCTTACTTTCCCCGAAAAGAAAAGGTGCCGAAGCTGCCTATAAAAAAGTTCCATCTGGCTCTGAAATTCTATGATTCAATAAACAATTAAATTAGGGGTTAGACATTCATTTTCTCACTATTTCAAATACTCTGTTAACTATTTGCCAGGGAACTACTGTCAGTCAACCAGTAACAATGAGGGGGCAAAATAGGAAATCTGAAAATTCAGTAGGAAAAGCAGCTTTGGTTTATAACAAAACTACTCTCCAGGCACGTGTGTATTCCTGAGACAGGACACATCTGTAATGACTGTCTTGCAGGACTACATCACCCATGACACATCAGCACTAAAACACAAACAGTGCATCTGAAGGCTGTACTACTCGACATACCAGCTCCGCACATTCAATTTAAGAAACAGTTAGAAGCCCGTTAGGTTGGAATTGAAAGTGAATCAAACAAACAAAAGCAAAACTTAATTCCCTCTCCCAATGTTTTCTTCCACACTTGATGGCATGATGCTCTTACGCTAGGTCTTTGTTTTCTAGGCGTTCTGACATTCGTTCAACCCAGATCCTACTCTTAACCAAATTCAGAGGGGGTGGAGGGCACAGCTACCGTAATCTTTGTCGTACATCAGCCCCTTTCACCCTCCACCGACCACCAGCTGCAGAAGCTGCAGGAATCATCACTGCTAATCAAAATATCTAGACTCACTGATAAATGCAACTTGAGAGCTGGCTAAGATCTTAGTGCTACTCTGTTCCAAAATTCTCTACTTTAATTGACTTTTAGTTGTAAAAATAGTAAGTATTTAGTGAAAAAGCTTAAACCAAACTTTACGGAACCTTTCCCTCTTGTTCTACATCCTTAGGTAAGGCTCTTCCAGCTCCCACCTCCGCTCTCTTGCCTTCCCTCCATCCACAGCTCCAACACTATTAAGCTTGATCGATGCACTTTTTAATGCCTTAGTTTATTTATCTATAAAATAGGGGTAATAACAGTGCTTACTCCACAGGATTGTTTTAAGGATGAGTTAATTAATTAATTAAATACATGTAAAATGGCTTAAGACAGTGCCTGGAACTTACTAGCGACTCAAATGATGTTATCTGCTATCAGATTTTAACGAATCCCACAGGGAAGAAAATTTAGGGTTTCACAATATTTCACTGCACCCAATGTTTTGATGAACATCCTGGTTCACGTGGCATTGTTTTCTGCTGTGTAAATTCTTATGGGTAAAAAAATTCCATTTCAGACGCATACTCGTTCAAAATGTTGCCCGATGTGGTCAAGCCACCCACCAAAAATACTCAGCCCAGTCCATTCCATCTGATAGAGAGCATCTTCTTATTGTCTTCCACATCAAGCATTAATGATCTTCAACACTAGGTGTTAGTCTTTGCCAATCTAATAGGAAAAGATGATCAATGTCTTACCTTCCACTGGA
Organism: Suricata suricatta; assembly: GCF_006229205.1. NCBI lineage: Eukaryota > Metazoa > Chordata > Mammalia > Carnivora > Herpestidae > Suricata > Suricata suricatta. The sequence goes on from NC_043708.1 coordinate 123,227,391, forward strand.
AGTTAAACATCTTTTTGTGTTTGGGCTCTGTATTCTTTTATGATTAATTTGCCTGGTTATATTTTATGGGGAAGGTCAAGAATGTTTTCTCTGGGGTCAAGAGGAAAGGAAAACTTCCATGCTGTATACCCCATCCCAATTCGGGAATGAGATGAACAGATCTCTGCTTCCCTTCAATACCAGCGGAATATCACTTTTAAGTGAAGCTCTCTCTCGCCGCACAGATTAATTGCTTAATCAAGATCCATCTGCTCTTATTGCTCAGACATAAGCCAAACTCCCCTCTTTCATTAAAATTTAGTGTCCTTTCTTGTCCATTCATATTTATAAACAAAATTGGCAACTGGTGAGAGCTCCATTAGTATTTGGATAGGTCACTCTTTCATGTCCCCAGGAAAACCTCTTGCCTATTATTCTCATTAAGAGAAAACGTTGACAGATCCATTAAGTGATTTTGCTTCCAGATTGGGATTTCTTTCCCATCCCTTCCACATCTCTTGTGGCCTTTTATTTTACAAATGAAGAAATTGAGGCCCAAAGATATTTAGCACATAGAATCTGAGTCTGTTATCTCCTAATATTAGGTTTTGCTACCAAATACTGAAACAGCCCCTTCCTGACAATGCAGTCCTTAAATGCTTCTGAACCTAATTCCCTCCGTCCGTGAACTCCCGGGCTAGGGCTCAGAGCTGGTGATTACTGCTTCCAAGCTATATTCCTTCTCCAAATCTTAGAAATCTGATTCTAGCTACCAGTAGAGAACTGAAGGGGAGCTGGGGTAGGATTCACCTCAGCCGCCTTCACCCCGCACGCTCCTATCTGACCTTCACCTGAAACTTCTCTACACCTGCAGTCTCCAGAACCGCAAGTCCCACTCCCCGAGATGGCTTACCCTGTCGGGCCCAATACAATGCTTCAGTGTCGGTGGGTCCTTTGGCCCCCCTCCATTCTTCCTATTCATGCACTCCTCCTTTCTTTCTTTGCCTCCAATCCAGTTCACATTCCATATTCCATCAACCATGTCCCAATCCCTCCTGCCAAATTCCTAAATCCCCTTAGTCCCTCTGTACTTGTATCACAGCCCCTCGAAAACCTGGAACACAACAGTGCGCCTTCTTCATACCTCAGCTGGGTGCTGAGCAACTCCCGCAAACAAGGCACATCGATCCACCATTAAGCCTGGCGATCGACAGCCTGCTGAACAAGGCCACCACTTCTCCTCCCTCTCTCTAGCCAAAGTGCCATGTGCTTCTTCCCAACAACTTCATACTTGCATTCTCTGCAAATCTATGTAGGATTCTCACATCAGCTGTGCTAAGTTAGTGGCTTTCTAGTCCACTCTGTGGTTTCCTAGACAATACACACAGGTCCTTAGAAGGGAAGGAGGTGTGGATTGAGCAAGAATCTTGCCTATGCCCTCCCCTAAGTAATAATTCCCAGTCACATCTATGTTACTCATTGAACTTTCTGAATAAATGGTTCTGCTAAAAGGAATTTGGAAACATTTACTATACCTACACATCCCACCCATGTGGGGTTTTGTGTAGAGAGCACTAATATTCCAGCAAACAAAAGGACGGCTGCTCTGACTGAAGAGGGGACACACTACTGCTCAGTTTCCCCTTAAATCTCCACCTCTTCCCTTTTTAGGAACCCTCAGGCTCTGAAAAACACATTAAAAAAACAAAACAATACCACTGCTCTAGGCAAAATAGGATCATAGACTTGTCCCCTGAACTCCCTGCCACTGAGTCTTAGGTCATACTTTCTTTTCAGCTTGGGATGTCAACAATGAAAATTCCATGAGAATAAGAATTTGTTCCTAGTCAGTGCCTTGAAGAGTACTGGGCACATAGTAAGTCCTCAATAAATACATGTTGAATGAATACTTTTCCTCCTAAACTCCTGCCAAAGTCCCTCTTCAGTGTCAATGCAAATACCATCTTCTTTAAAAAGTCTTCTACAGTCCTGTTACATAGAATTAGATGTGTCTTACAAATGTTGGGCAGTAGGCCAGGCATGAGGATACAGAATATAAGACAGAGTCCCTGCCTTCAGAGGCTCTCAGGCTGGATCTCTTATAACCTGTATGAGAGTCCTGATGTTAACCTCCTTTATATTCATGCGTTTATTTATTCAACAACTATGTGAATACCCATCGCGTGAGAAACACAGAACTTATATCTATTTTCTTATTTGTCTTCTACCACAAAGGTGAGACTTAACAATTCCTGAACTGCATTTAAACTATTTGTAGAAAAATTCTTTAAAAAGGTTTTCTAACATAAATGTTAGGAACCAAAATCATGTTTCCTACCTACTACTTATTCACTTATGAATTACATAACTGGATTGCCATATAAACCGACTCATTATGTTTTTACAAAGTGTCTTTTGTTTGTTTGTTTGAGAGAGTGCGTGAGGGGAGAGGGGCAGAGGGAGAAAGACTCTTAAGCAGGCTCTACACTCAGCATGGGGCCTACAGGGGGGCTCAATCCCACAACCCTGGGATTATGGTCTGAGCCGAAATCAAGAGTTGGACACTCAACCATCTAATCCACCCGGCACCCCCTAAAAGAAGTTCTTAAGATCGCCCCATTATTTAAATCAATGGTAATATTGCACAATAAAATACAGTTGACCTTAGAATAGCACAGCTTTATAATCCATGGGTCCACTAATACTTGGATTTTTCAATAAATACTGTACAATACTGTAACTGCATTTTTCTTATGATTTTCTTCATAACGTTTAATTTTTCTAGCTTACTTTATTATCAAAATACAGTATGTAATACACAACACATGCAAAATATACGTTAACTGTTTACGCTATCAGTAAGGTTTCCGGTCAACAGTAGGCTGTCAGTAGTTAAGTTTTGGGGGGGGGTGTCAAAAGTTATACATGGCTTGTCAACAAAGCAGGGGGTCGGCACCCCTAACCCCAGCATCCATTCTAGGGCCAACTGTACCGATAAAAAGTACTTTCAAATGTAAAACATGACTACGCATTGACTCATTAATCCTACTCTTAAGACTCCATCTTAAACACAAACACATGCACAAACAAGGTTATATGTACCCTCTGGCCCTAGAGGTTAGTGGAACCCGAATACCGTGAGGTAGAAAGAGAAATCTCTACAAGGAAATATGTGTGGTATGATTCTATTTTGTTGCTTAAAAAGGGCATAAAGTATATAAGTACATAAATACAAGCAAAACAGCAGAAGGCTATGACTGCATTATTAACACTGGTTACTCCACAGGATAAAACTGGATGGAGAGAGACAATTTCCATATGTTCCTCTTTGGTCACTGATATGAGAGCGTGTATCAATTTTGGATTTAAAATATGAAAATTTTATTCTTTTAAATACATAAAAAAGGTTTTTGGTATGTTTTAGTTTTAACATGGGCACGCCGCAAATTCTGAGCATTTAACATACAATCATCCTACAAAACACAAACCGCGGTGCTACACCAAGCCCCTTGAGGAGGAAAGGAAGGAGGGCAGAGATGGTGCATTAGTGACTTCTCTTCTCACAGAAAGGCTTCATGTGGTGAGGGGAGGGGAGAGAAGGGAAAGGGGAAATGCTGAGAAGAAAAGAGTTAAACACAATAAAAATGTTAATAAAAAAATAATAAAGCAATGGGAAATTATTGGCAGATTCCCAATACTTAAAAAAAAAAAAAAGACCAGTTGACCCATATGTGTGTTAAGATCCCATGTTTCCAATAATGTTTTTCCCCCTTTGGTCAGCATTGTATTGTGAGTCAGATTCCACCTACTAGGGGGGCCTGGGTGGCTCAGTCAGCGAAGCATCTGACTCAATTTTGGCTCAAGTCTTGATCTCACGGTTGCAAGATGGAGCCCTACGTTGAGCTCTGCGCTGAGTGTGGAGCCTGCTTAGGATCCTCTCTCCCTTCCACCCACCCCCCCACACCCCTCCCCCAGGCTTTCTCTCGCTCTCTCTCTCAAAAAAGAAAATTCCACATACTAAATCCCCTTTAGGAAATACACTTTATCAATAACACCAGAAAACATTCTAAAAACCTGAAGTCACTAGGTTAGAGCACTCTAGGATAAGTACTATTTCATCTGCTTTCAAAACCTGTGCAGTAAGTCAATTCCAGACTCTACTGGATCTGTTCGGTGTCTTATGTCCAGTACTGTCAAGGGATAGGATGGCTGCTATGATTCCGACACCCTGATATCTGTAGAGCATTCTACAGCTTTAAAAGCTCTTTGATACACATGAATCAAATGTTCCAGCTCATTAGAAAACATTCGAATAAAATACATACACCTATCATAAACATATGTAACAATTTAATCTCTGATCAACAAAAAGGTGGCAAAGCACAAACTTTAAATGTATGCTTATGACCCATTATGAATATGGGTTACAACTTAGCAGATGCCTAAGTATTTTCATGAATAGAAAACTATAGCTAAGAAACCACACAAAACCAAAAGCTCACTATACCTTTTATAAACTAAGGTCAATTTCTTTTAACAAACTGTACTCCAGTGGACTTTGACTACTAGCTAAGAAGTCATCCACTCACAACTTTTTCTTAGCACATCAATAACAAACATGGGAGGGGCACCTGGGGGACTTGGTTAAGTATCCAACTCTTGATCTCGGCTCAGGTCATGATCTCATGGTTTGTGAGATCAATCCCTGCTTTGGGCTCCACGCTGTCTGTGTGGGGCCTGCTTGGGATTCTCTTTCCCGCCTCTCTGCCCCTGCCCCACTCATTCTCTCTCCCTCTCCCTCTCTCTTTCTCTGTCCTCTTTCTCTCTCTCAAAAGTAAATAAGTATGGAACAAAATTTAAAAATAACAAACATGAGGGGCGCCTGGGTGGCTCAGTCGGTTGAGCCTCCGACTTCAGCTCAGGTCAGATCTCACGTTCGTGGGTTCGAGCCCCGCGTCGGGCTCTGTGCTGACAGCTAGCTCAGAGCCTGGAGCCTGCTTCCGGTTTTGTGTCTCCCTCTCTCTCTCTGACCTTCCCCCTCTCATGCTCTGTCTCTCTCTGTATCAAAAATAAATAAAACATTAAAATTTAAAAAACAAACAAACAAACATGGGAAAATCTGGGCTTTAAGCCTTGACATATTATTTCTTACAACACTTGTTCCCAAAGTGGGGGAGGGGAATACTTGGTAAATATGGTTTCACCTCATGCAATGATGATTCTGAAAAGGATTAATATGTTATTACAGTTTGATTAGAATAATTAAAGTTTTTTTAAGTTTATTTGAGAAAGAGGCTGAGAGATAGGGAGAGAATTCCAAGCAGGCTCCATGCTCCATGCAGAGCCCAAAGCAGGGCTAAATCCCAGGATAACGAGATCATGACCAGAGCTGAAATCGAGTTGAACGCTTAACCAAATGAGCCACCCAAGCTCTCCAAGATAATTCCAGTTTAAAAACTGAAAAATCTATGGGGTGCCTGGGTGACTCAGTCGGTTAAGCGTCTGACCTTGGCTCAGGTCATGATCTGGTGGTTCGTGGGTTTGAGCCCTGCGTTGGGCTCTGTGCTGACAACTCACACAGCCTAGAGCCTGCTTCAGATGCTGTGTCTCCCTCTATCTCTCTGCCTCTCCCCTGCGCACGCTCTGTCTCTGTGTCTCAAAAATAAACATTAAAAAAAAATGAAATATCTAATTTATAAATCTAACTAGGCACTCAAAATAACATCTATGCCAAAATGCCAAACACTAAAAATGAAAGACGTATTTCTTTCTATTTACTTTTAGATACGGCAAAAAGGAACAAAGCTTATGTTTTGCACTCACTGGAGGTATTTTACAGAGATTAAATAAAACTTTCCCAGGAAAACACTCTATATAAATGAAGCCAGTAAGGCATACTTTCAGATACTTAGGATAGTCCAAATAGACTCTTCTCTTAGAGAAGGGAATGAAAAATAGGTCTGTTCACAGAGAAACAAGACATCATAAAATGAGTAAGAATAAGAGTTCGAGTGTAAAACTCAAATGAGGTTAAGTGACAGCCATAAAGGCGACATAAAGCACATCCATTTAAAACAGAGACCAAATTTCACAGTAAGAGTGGGAATAAGAAGTCACGTTAGGACACTCTCTTGAAAAAAAGAAATTTAATAGTGTTTTTTAATCTCATACATAATAAAATTTAACCTTCTATGTAATAAAATATATAATAAAGTCCTATATATAATCAAAAATAAGGTTATAATAATTATGTGCTTATTCTAAGAATACAAATACAGTGAATCAACTGTTGCTTTTGTGGCAAAAATTTTTCCAAAAAACTGGATGACAGCCAATTCAACATCATCTGATTTTCACAGTGCAATCATAAAGAAGGATTTTTGGTTGGGGTGGGGTTGTTACGATCCCCCCCCAAAAAACAAAGGCTACATGAAGCTTCCGAAATGTCTGTCTTCATATATTTTAATATTCACATCATCTCTTTTTAAATGCCTCTAACTCAAGGCCATCTTTTGTTGGACTTTCTCTTCTCCGCTTTTTAACTGGTCCATGTGGTATGGTAACACCCAGAAATAAGCAAGGAGCTTACCACACAAAGAAGGGAAAGACAGATAGGCCAGGCGAAGTGGGGTTCTGGAATGGAAACTGACCCTATGAGTGCACATTCGTGACTATTTGGCTTTCCGATACAACTCCTCCTGTAACCTCCTACTGGAGGGACTTGGATAATGAACTCTCCGCTAACGAGAAACCCCTGTGTTTGTGTTCTTACCACCTGCTTAGATAACAAGACGGGGTGTACATCCTGGTCTGAATGTCTTAGGATACGCAAAATACATCTTAGTCAGAACCACATTATAAATGGCTTTTAAAAAATGCAACAGAATACTGTACCAAGGTTGTAAGGGAGTTCCTTTTCATATAAAGCCTCTCCAAGTATTGTAGTCCCTCATCTTTCAGTAACTCCAGTGGAAAATGGTGCAGATTCCTATAATTTAAGAACAGATTCTTGTGCTTTTCCAGCCTTGCCACAGAGATCGTCTTACAAAGTTCGGATGCCATGACTGAATATATCCCATCAGGCACGCTGCAGCACTACATCTTGTCAAAATTGGTCCATTTCTAAAGAGAACAAGAAAACTGAACAGTTATGATGTGCTCATAAGCACTGCCAAACCAACCAGTTAGCACACACGGCCATTGGCAGACTCTAAAGGGAGTTAACACATTCGACCCCTGTATTTTCCTTCGTAACAACTGGATTTGTCATAGTTAGGAGATTAGAGTAACTATTTAATTAAAATACTCTATTTAAGCTGTATGTACCACTTAGCAGTAACAGTCCTAATTGAAAAAACAGTTCTTGAACTTGAGATAGGAATGCCTAACAGAACAGACACTAGTTTCATAACATGCACCCAAAGAAAGCTTAAAAATCAGAGCAAACCCATCTCTCTTGAGCTACCTCATTTTGTGTGTACCTTGAGGTATTTCAAAAATATTGCTAAACACATACAGCTTCATTTTCTTCATTTCTTACTATGTATAGGTTCTAATTTTTTCCTTCTTTTATCTTTTTTCTTTCTTCTTAGCTTTGTAGATTATCACAGCAGTAAAGAAACAGGTGCAGGAACATACAGTTTTATTATTTCAGTGAAAGAAGAAATACTTCACTAGGAAATAAGAACCTTGTATTATCTTACTGCAATCTTTTTAGGTCTCAGTTGCCTAACATACACAATGGAAACAGCAATTTATTGGTAAAGGCCAGACCCAGAACAGATTAAACTCCTTTCTAGCCCTGAAAGTGACAGGGTAGGAAGAGAAATAACATTTGCTGTCTTATCAACTCCGCACAGAGTAGAAACAAATGTCACAATCACTTTATTAACACAAGAAGAAACAAACTTGGAGCTTCAACAATTTTGTTCAAGGTCAAATGGCTCATAAGGGCTATAAGCGAGGAATTTTTGGTTTTTTTCCTTTGGGCAGAGATGAGTGTGTCCAATGGATTTCAAAGCCTGGGTTCTTCACGGGATTCTACAGGATACTAAGGAAATGCAAAAACACTAAGAGGCTGATTTCTGTGCAAAGGATCTACCCTCATTTTCCTGGGCATTCTTTCCCAAACTCTCCAGTGAAAGTGCCTTTCAAAAAAAAAAAAAGTTTTCTTAAGAAAAACTCTTTTCACTGGGAATTAACAAAGTTAATTTGTGCAAAATGTGGTAACATTAGCTTTCCATTAGCAGAGTTTTGTAACTTTTTTGGTTATTTTCTATTATTTACAAACTCCCAGTTCCTAGCTAGTAAGAAAGCGCTTGCCATTTTATCTAAAAGGGCGGACAAGGTGGAATATTCAATAATATCCCCAATGCGACATGGCAATTCAAAACCTTCCCATACTGATTCTACCTACCCGCTTAACCTGTTTTTATGAGACATACGTCACTTTGAACAACATAACACCATCTTTCTACAGCTTACTTCTCTCACCTGCAAAACAAAAGGGAACTAAACCAGAAATGACATGGATGATTGTGTGGAAAGAGAAGTTTGCTGGGCGATTATTCACCGAAATAGTAAACTGGCACAGGTTAGATGTCTCACAAGTGCCGCAAACTTCACACATTTTGCTTTTCATCAGCAATCCGGTCTCTCCAGTGTTTCCCATCTCAGTAAATGGCGCACACACACACACCTCTACCCACAGAGCGGCAGGAGCCGGAAAACTGGAAGTCAGGAATGAGCCCATCCTGCCATCCACCTGGTACCTCCGATGTATCTTAAGGCTGGTGATTTCCATCTCGGAAATACATCTCAAGTCCATCCACATCTCTGCACCAGCCAAAACCAAAAACCACTCTCATCCCCGGCCAGGGCCTCAGTATTACTGGTGTCCACTCTACTTACTTTCTAATACATTAATCACTTAGCAGCGGGCCTTTCAAAATGTAAATCCCATGGTCTCCCCTCAGGGACACTCACTCCCTAGTGCACACATATTAACTAAATACAGCCTTCGAGAGTTGTTTTGTTTTGTTTTTAAGAAAATCAAGCTCGGGGTGCCTGGGTGGCTCAGTCAGTTGGGCCTCTGGCTTCTGCTCGGGTCATGATCCCACTGTTTGTGGGTTCGAGCCCCCGTCGGGCTCTGTGCTGACAGCTTGCTTAGAGTCTGGAGCCTGCATCAGATTCTGTATCTTCCTCTCTTTCTGACCCTCCCCTGCTCGCATTGTCTCTCTGTGTCTCTCAAAAATAAATAAAAAACATTAAAAAATTAAAATTGAAAGCTCCTCAGAATCTGGTGCCCCCCCCCGCCCTCCAGTCTTATCTGGCAGCACCTTTCCCTGGCTGCTCACCCAGCTCCTGGGCTTTTCTAGTCCTTTTGTCCTAGTGTCTTTCAAAAGCCAAATTCCTCACACCACTTGCTGCCTCTCCTCTTAGCCTGGAAAGCACTCTCCTATCAACCTTTGGGTTTCAAAGTTAAAATCACTGTTCTCCTGTTATTCTTTTTTATATGTAGGCCTCCTCACAATCTGCACTTGATCTTAGCCAAAAGGCCGAGAAGCGATCACAATCTGGAATCTAAATATTTATTGGTGTATCTATCGCTAATCTAGCCAACAGACTATAAGCTCCTAAGGGCACACATCCGACTCTTAACTCCTGTGTATCTGCCTGGGCACAGTATCTAGCACAAAGCAGACGCCCTCAAGCAGCTGATAAGTGGATGAAAGTAGGACATGACATGTGAGACTGCAAGGTAGATTATTTTTTCACTTTGGTCTTTGATCACTTTTAGATACTGTATCCTCAGTGCTTGCTAAGTACTCATCCTGTCTCCTAAGTATGTCACTAATCTTTAGTCATCTTGTAGATATTAAATCCTGAGCGCTTGTTAAGTACCATAAAGATCCCTAATCCATACAACTACGCATTGCAATAGACATTATTTAGTCTGTTTTGTAGATAAGGAAACTGAGTTTTTTAGAGGGTAGCTTGCCACAATTCCAACCCAGGTGCACCAACTCCAAAGCCTGTGAACTGCCTTACAATATAGCCTTTCAGGCACTTCGATGTTCAACGGGGCCTGTGTTTCTTCCCTACTATTAAATTTAATTGGTAGGAAAAGCTTATACAAATGTAAGGCTGCATAGCAAAACTATATCCAAAAACCCACCCTCACTGATGGAAGATCCAATAAGAGAATTCAATGTAACCTAATTGTTTTCCCTCTGAATCCTGACGGCTGGGATCGGGCTGCCTTTAAAACATAACACCCTGCTAAAATACATTTTGCTACAAAGAGCTTTTGGGAGATAAAATCTACATAAATGAAATCTGAAAGGTGCCAATAATAAAAAATGCTAATGGGTTTCCAAAACGCATTCATTGGCAAGATACAGCCTTTATCTGGATGGATAATTTTCTTACACAAATTCCCTTCACTACCTCTTATCTACTAAATATAAATGGGATACTTAATTATATTAACGGTATAAAGTGTACCTCCACAAGTTTTCTGACATGTAAACACCAACCCACTTTATTAAGACACGTAAACAAATCCTCCCACCTTAAGAAAATTCCACACATTGTAAGCAGGTGTGTGTGTAAAAGAAGACCCTCAGACTGACTTCCGTACTTAATTCAGTAGAAAACCCATTCCAGTTTTCTAATACTGGAGGTTAGAGAATTAAATATTGTATATTAACAGCATTTGTAAAAGACTGTTTTCCCAGTAAGTCTTGGGCAAAACACCTGCCGCTTCGCCCGAGTTAACCAAACACTAAGGTCGTTACAGCTCGGAAACAGCGAGCCAGAGGCAGGGATTTCACAGACCCGGTATCGGAATTCTTCGGCCACGGAGGGCGGGGAGGGGCCGGCAGCTATGGCGACCCGAGGCCGGGGCGGGCCTGCTCGGGGCAGGGACCATTCCCCGCTGCCCGCACGCTTTTGCCGGACCCAGCGTGCTGGCCGGGGAGCCGGGCCAGGGAGCCCTTGGTACGCGAGCCACCCGATGCAACACACGGCCGCACTCACCTCGGCGCCGACAGAGCCAGGGCTCCGGGCGCAGGCGGCGCTGGACTGCCAGCCGAGGGTCGGCGAGAGGGGCGGGGCGCCGACGGCAGGGGGCGGGGCGAGGCGCCGACGGTGGGGGGCAGGGCGGAATCCGTGCTCCTGAGAGTTGGGGTTGGGGGGGGGGGGTGGAAGACAGAACATCGCGATAATTCTCCCCTGTTCTCGCGGCATCAAAACACCTTGGGCGAGATGTTCGTTTTCCAAGCACTGTGCCTATTGGCCAAGAGCTCTGCTTCCTCCAGACTGGCCTCGCCTGTAGCGTAACTTTGGCTTCCGGCTCCGGTTGGCGTTTTGCTGTACCGAGAGCCCCTTTGCCCCTTGCTCGTTGGGGGGCAGGTTAGCCCTCTCCAGCCTTGGGAGTTGCCAATAACTGATCTGTTCTTTCATTCATCCATTCATTCAGGGACTCGTGTTCTCATTTATTGTATACATTGAGGAATTACCACAACAGTAGTAACACTGAGCACTCATTGGGTACCAGGCAGCATTCTAAGAGCTGTGCATAATCTCTCTAAACCCTCAACAGCAGTCTCATGACACAGGTACTTGTATCATACTCGTTTAACGAATGAAAATCTGATATCTGGTGGGTTTATATAGTATGGCCAAGGTTAGTTATCAAGAGGTGAGCCTAAGCATGGGATTTTAGGGCTCACTGTGCGCGCTGACAAGTTCCTTCCAAAAATGAGGTGGGTAACCTAGTTCTGTTCTTGAAATACCTAAGGCCTATTGTGTGAAACGACCGCTGAAAAGGACACTAAGAGTTTAGTAAATTAACAAGTCAGTTCCTAGCTTGACTGAATAGGCTGTCGATAAATAGTTCTTCAAAGCGAGAATTCCTATGTCCGCCGAAAGATACATTGGATAAAGAAAGCATTGTGCTAGTAAAAAAAAATCATAACAATCGTAACAATAATAGTAATTGCAAACATTGCCTGGGAACATTTAAAAAACATTTATTTTTTAAATATGTTAACATGGCAACTTTCTGAAATGAAGGATTTTTAAAATTTCATGAATCTGCTGTCATTCATTGTTCTTTGGAAAGCTTGATGTTGATTATTAGCGATTCATTGCTAAGCTACTTTGACTTTATAACTAGTTTCCTGTTGGTTTATTTAATTACTGTTAGAGATGAATAACCTCTAAACCAAAGTTCTACTAAATGAAAATAACATTTATTCCAAGACAAGATATGAGTGATAATGAAATGCTTAATCAATTACCTATTTATTAAATCTGGCCTTCAGAAGTTACTGTATATGGCATGGTAAATGTCATGTACTTCTAGGAACTTTGATATAAATATTTAGATACCTAAGAATTTGTAGTACTTAGGAACTTTTTGCTACACTTATAATGAGGAAGCCTACAGTTTATGTAAAAACAAAAATATTAGGTTATTAAGGGGGTCAACCTAAATAATAAGGGTTGCTCCTAATATTGGAAAGTGACCCCAAAAATGATTAACCATAGGACAACTTTTTAAAAGCAATCAGTGTTAGCCACTTACTTTTCTTAAAATCAAAGGAAATATTTTAGTGCATTAATTTAGCATCTGATTTTTTTATTAAAAATTTTTAAGTTTATTTATTTATTTTGAGAGAGAGACAGAATGAGCTGGGGAGGGACAGAGAGGAGGTGGGGACAGAGGATGCGAAGCAGTTCTGTGCGGACAGCAGAGAGCCACGGCACAGCTGGCACAGCTGGAACTCAGGAGCCTGGACCTGAGCCCAACTCAGATGCTTAAGTGACTGAGCCACTCTGCACTTCTAACAGCCGATTTTTTTTTCTTTTATCTATCGATAGATAGAGAGAATTTATTGTTAAGTTAGCTGATACACAGTATATACAGTGTGCTCTTAGTTTGGGGAGTAGATTCCCATGATTCATCACAGCCAGTGCTCCTCCCAGCAAGTGCCCTCCTCAATGACCATCACCCATTTCCTCCCTCCCTGGGCCTCCCCCATTAACCCTCAGAGTGTTCACTGAATTTAAGTCTCTTATGGTTTGCCTCGCTCTCGATGTCAAACTGTTTTTCCCCTTCCCTTGCTCCATGGTCTTCTGTTAAGTATCTCAAGTTTCACATTTGAGTGGAAACGTAGGATACGTGTCTTTCTTTCACCGACTTATTTCACTTAGCATAATACCCTCAAGTTGCATCCACGTTGTAACATCTTATTTTTGATCATAAAAAATGAGTTATCCTTAAATAACTTCTACTTCCCTGAAATTGACATAAAAATAGCCAAGGGATTCTGTGTCAGAATGTCAATTTGAATGTTTGTCAATTTTCACATCTTGTCTCACTCAAAACACTCAAAATCCTTCAGCGATTTCGCAGTCTTTGACAAACTTTAGCATCAACAGGCAGTGATACCACTTTAAGAAAATTCCAAGATAAACTCCCATTTTAAAACTCCCACCTCTGGCTCCCCCGGATTGGGTTGCAAACTTCCACAAAATCCTGTCCTCCACTCCCTATTGGTCAATGCTCTATCATTCATTCTTTGACTGGAGTTTTGTGAGCTACCAGGTTGCTTTACGGGAAAGGCTGCTCTCATTTAGTCTGCAACTGACCTGCATTAGACTTTTTCATGGTGATTAATTTGTACAAAAAATTACCAAACGGATACAGCAGGAACCAAAGTGGCAAATCAGGCTGTGCAGACAACTGTGTAATTCCCTCGAAAAAGAAACAGAGATCCTCCCCTGCGTACCAGGTAAACTGACAAAGGAATTTACGACACAAGAGATTTGAGAGTTAAAGAAACTTTTCCGGTTTTTTCGGAAAGGAGTTTTAGTTTTAAAGGAGTAAGTGTCAAAGGAGAACCAGATAAAATATAAGCACAATCGTGGCAGGAAAAGGAGTTTTCAGAAGCTATTTTTAGGGTGAGATTGGAAAAATGTTATTTCCAAATAATCAGTGAATTTTTGAATGGTAAAGGGAACAAGGTAATAAGATTAATTATAGATTCTTGTAGTCCATAAAAAGCTGTGATTTATTGTTGTTGCTTTAATACGGATTTAGAGGGACACTTAATAGTATTGTAATTTTTAAGTGAAATAGATATTTCTATATACTATTATAATAGACAATCAAAATATAAGATAAAGAATCAGCTTTGGGTCCAAATTTTGTGTATATTTGTAGATTAGGCAATTCAGAGACAAATCTGCTAATGACCAAGGAAAACATAATATTGTTATATGATCCAGAATTAATAGATAATTACCATAAGGATAAATTCTCAAAAATGAAATCCAACATTTATATTTCAGAATGATATTTTCATTAAAATGAGGGGCGCCTGGTGAATGGATAAACAAAATATGGTATTGATGGTTTTCCATATGATGGAATATTATGTTATTTGTCAATAAAAAGGAATGGAGTACTAATACATGCTACAACATGGATAAACTTCAAAAACATTAGGCTATAGCCAGATGCAAAAGACCACATACACTGTGATACCATTTACATTAAATGTCCAGACAAGGCAAACCTATAGAAACAAAGTTTATTAGTGACTGCATGGCCTGGGGTAGGAGTGGAAGGGCCTGCAAATGGGCACAAGGTATCATTTTAGGGTGATGGAATTTTCTAGATTTTGAATGTGATTAATACTTGCACAACTCTGTAAACTTTCTAAAAAAAATAATTGAGTTGTATCCTTAAGATGAGTGAATTTTATGGCATGTAAATAACACCTCACGAAAGCCATTTAAACTATGGCTTTCACATGTCCCTATCCAGTTGTTCAAGCATCATTTGTGAAAAGGACTATTATTTCCCCCTTGAAGTACCTTGGTACTCTTGTCAAAAAATAATTGACCAGGGCACCTCGGTGGCTCCGTTGGTTAAGCATCCCACTTTTGATTTTGGCTCAGGTCATGATTTCATGGTTTGTGAAGTCAAGCCCCATGTCAGTCTCTGTGCTTATGTGTGGAACCTGCTTGGGATTCTTTCTCCCTCTCTCTCTGCCCCTCCCTCACTTGCATGAGTGCTCTCTCTTTCTCTCTCTCACAATAAATAAATAAACTTTAAAATAATAAAAATAATAGTGATGATGATAATAATTGACCTTAAGTGTAAGGGTTTATTTCTGGACTCTCAGTTCTATTCCATTAATCTACATATCAGTCCATATGCCAGCACCACACTGTTTTGATTACTGTAGCTTTGTAATAAGTTCTTAAAATGGGAAGTGTGAATCCTCCAACTTTGTTCTATTTCGGATTGTTTTAACTATTCTAGGTCTCTTGCATTTCTGTGTGAATTTAAGGTCAAATTATAAATACACACAAAAACCGGCAACTGAGATTTTGATAGAGGTTACATAAAATCTATAGATCAACTTGGGGGGTATTGCTATCTTAATATGAAGGCTTCTAATCCATGAACATGGAATAGATCTCACTTCTTTAGGTCTCCTTTGACTTCTTTCAGCAATGTTGCATAATTTTTAGTGTACAAATTTTGTACTTCTTTTGTTAAATATATTCCTAAGTACTTTATTCTTTTTGATGCTATTGTGAGTGGAAATGCTTTCTTAATTTCATTTCAGATTGACAGATACATAGTTTTTGTTTATTTTGTATCCTCTGATCTTGCTAACATTGTTTAATAGTTGTAGTAGGATTTGTTATTGTTTTTGTTTTGTTGTGTGTGTGTGTGTGTGTGTGTGTGTGTGTGTGTACACATGCGTCTCCCTTAGAATTGTCTACAAATAGGATCAGGTCACCTGATAATGAAACTTTATTTCTTCCTTTCTAATCTTCATGCCTTTTATTTCTTTTTTCACTTTATTACACTGGTTAGAATATCTGTTACAGTCTTGAATACAAGTGGTGACAGCAAACATCTTGCCTTGTTTCCAATCTCACACGAGAAGTATTCAAACATTCACCATTAAGCGTGATGTAAGCTTTAGGATTTTTGTTTTTGTTTTTGTTTTTTTGGTTTGAATAGTCCTTTATTAGGTTAAGAAAGTTTTATCATAAGTAGATGTTGGAATTTACCAAGTGGTTTTTCTTATGCGTTTATTAAAACGATCATGCAGATTTTGTCTTCTATTCTATGGTACATTACATTAATGATTTCAGATGTTAAACTAAATTTACAGTCCTGGAATAAAGCCCCCTCAATCATAATGTATAATCCTTTTTCTATGTTGCTAGATTTGGTTTTCTTTTTTTTAAGTTTATTAATTTATTTAGAGAGTGAGAGAGAGCACAAGCAGGGCAGGGGCAGAGAAAGAGGAAGAGAGAAAGAATTCCAACCAAGCTCCACACTGTCAGCCTGGAGCCCAGCTCAGGACTCAAACTCATGAACCGCAAGACCATGACCTGAGCAAAACCACGAGCTGGAGGCTTAACCAACTGAGCCACCCAGGCCCCCTAGATTTGTTTTTCTCATATTTTGTTGAGGACTTTTTGTGTTCACAATTATTAAGGATATTGGTTTATTTTCTTATTGTCTTTGTCTGGCTTTAGTATCAGGAAAATATTGACCTCACAGGATGAGTTTGAAGGGATTTCCTCCTCTATTTTCTGACAGAATTTACAAAAGATTCATATTTATTCATGTTCATATTTATTAGGATTTACCACTGGAGCCTTCTAGGCCTAGGCCTAGCTTTGTATAAATATGCTTGGTTTTTGTTTGTTTGTTTGTTTTTGTTTTATTTTGTTTTGTTTTGTTTGAGAGAGCAGGAGAGAGAGAATCTCAAACAGGCTCCACACTCAGCATGGAACCCAATAAGGGGCTGGATCCCATGACTCTAAGATCATGACCTGAGCCGAAATCAGGAGTCAGACACTCAACTGACCAAGGCACCCAGGTGCCCTGCTTTGTGTAGATATTTGAAATTACTGACATAATTTATTTACTTGTTATAGTTCTATTCAGATTTTTTTTTAATTTCTTTTTTATTCAGTTTGGGTATTTTATATCCTTCTTGGATGTTTTCCCATCTCAGCTTCTCGATGCCTCGGCTTACAAAGGGGCAAGATTGCTTTTTAACTAGTATATTCTCAGAGTCATAATGGTTGTTATTTTCTGGGAGCCACTGCCCTGGGGGCTCCTGTACCTCCCTCAAGTTTCCCTACATCTCCCCAAAGTCAACACCCAAAGGCTAACACCTGTAACAGCAGGAACCTTCTGATCCTAGCTCCAGCATAGTTTCCGTCTATAGAGATGGGTTAGTCCTCCTGCTATACAGTTATTAAGATTTCGAACATCACCTCTTGGCAATGGACGACTGAGACTCCACTTCAGGCCTCTTCTTCCTCCCATTTTGATCTGGGGCTGATCATATACTTCAGCATTCTACTGGGCATGTCTGGCAGAAAGAATAGCACCAGTTGATTGGGTATGTCTGACTGACAGTTGTAGGTAGTGATTGGGAAGCTTCACCCAAGGCTAGTGGGTAAAGGGTGGTGTGTGGGGCCTGGGCGGATATCTAATGAAAATTTAAACCCCGGCCATGGCTATTACAAAGAAAAGAAAAGTGGCTGATGGTAAGCATGTAGCTCCAAGTAAGTGAACTGAAGAGTGGGTCTTTGTGCTAAGAGTGTTCCTATATGATGCAAGGCATATTGAAATAGACACATATTTAAAGCAGGGTCGTGGATTCAAATGTTTCCAGAAGCCAGGCAGGTAACATGATTCAGTTAATTGGCTCAGAGATGCACATTTTGGTATTTAAACATCTCTGATATTGGAATGCATGTTACAATTGATAGCAAGTCATAGTTTAATAGCAGTGTTGTTTCTCTTAGTGATGATAAAATAGGAGTATATGTTATAATCTTATATAAGTGATGGTTTAGATTAGCTTCAATGTAGTAAATGAGTGGCAAGTGACATGGGCCAGGAAAACTACACCCCTTTATGTCAGCCTTTCACTTTGAAAGAAAGGTGTGGTGGGGCACCTGGGTGGCTCAGTCAGTTAAGTGGCCAGCTTTGGCTCAGGTCATGATCTGATCACAGAGCTCATGAGTTCAGGCCCACATCAAGCTCTGGGCTGACAGCTCAGAGCCTGGAGCCTGGTTCAGATTCTGTGTCTCCCTCTCTCTCTCTCTCTCTCTCTCTGCCCCTCCACCCATTCCTGCTCTCTGTCTCTTTCTCAAAGATAAAAGTAAACATTGAAAAAAAAAGAGAGAAAGGTATGGTTACAGAGACCTCTTCTTTTACACTAAGAAGAAAGTAACACAGGGCAGTGACAAATGGAAACTCCTTTGCTGGCTCCGCATCCGGGAGGACCAGGGAGTGATGGCATCTGACCTCCAGGGCTTCTGCCATTCCTTCCTCGCTGATCGTTGCCTGTGATGACATCAGCCCAGTGTTGATAGGTGTTCTGAGTTTTCATGGGAAGCCAGAAATCCAGAAAACTAGATCTTTACATCTTTGTGAAACTTCTAGTTTGAAAATATTGCCTTAGTTTTTTTAAACTATCTGGCCAAAAAGAAGAAACGTATGTGCAAGTTAGCTGCAGCCTGGGAGTGCTCAGATAATAATCTCTGTTTTAAGGATTTAATATTAAGAGGCAGCATTAGACCAAGCCACGTTTTACAGTCAAGCCAAAAAAGAAAAAAAGAAAAATCAACCCAATGTCAAAGTTTAACACTAGGTCCAAGGCCTGGAATAGTAAATATTACAGAGCATATTACTTATGTAGCTTCTAAAATTTCATCTCTGCCTCCTCTAAGTAGAAGATAAGAAAATGTGGTTAAATCTGTTGAAGATGTTACAAATGTATGATTACGTTAAAAGATTTTTTTTAATGTTTATTCACTTTTGAGAGACAGAGCACAACCAGGGGAGGGGCAGAGAGAGAAGGAGACACAGAACTTGAAGCAGGGTCCAGGCTCTGAGCTGTCAGCACAGAGCCTAATGCAGGGCTCAAACTCACAAACTGTGAGATCATGACCTGAGCCAACGTTAGATGCTTAACTGACTGAGCCACCCAGACACCCCTGGTTACTTTTTAAAATGCAGTGTTAAGTTTCCAAAGCAAGAGCATTTGCTTCTCACTGCTAAAGACTGGTCAATGGAAGTCAGACCAAATTATCTGAAGACCAGGGTCCTGATTCTGCCTGCGTGACATTGGGCAAGCAATTTAGCTTCTTTCAGCTTCACTGTCCTCATTTATAAGATAAGGTTAATCATACCTGCCTCAGTACCCAACATGAAACTATAAAATGTAATGTGAGTATCAGTTATTGGTAGTGCCCAAATCACATGAGTAGTTTGGCCAGCACAGATTCTTTTTTTTTTTTTTTGTAATGTTTTTTATTATTATTTAGTTTTTGAGAGAGTGAGAGAGACAGCATGAGCAAGGAAGAGTCAGAAAGACAGGGAGACACAGGATCCGAAGACAGGCTTCAGGCTCTAAGCTAGCTGTCAGCCCAGAGCCCAACGCGAGGCTTGAACCCACAAACCATGAGATCATGACCTGAGCCGAAGTCGGACGCTTAACCAACTGAGCCACCCAGGCGCCCCCAGCCCAGATTCTTGAATCTCAGATTCCCTATCCCAATCCCCTGCTTTCTTTGTAGACCATAACACTAATTGAAGTGATTTTATCATCAGCCAGTGGGGTGAACCCATGTGAAAGCTTAAGTCAAGAGGTTATTAGAACAAAAGTCAGCCACCATCTTGGAATCAGGGACAGCACAGAATCTCTCTGTACAGCAGTCTCTGTACAGTGTCTTTTAGGCAACATGTAGGTGTTGAACTGAATGATGAGCCTTTCACGTTTCAAAGGGCTGCCCAGGATTGACTTTTGCTGGGATTGATTGGCCTTTGTAGTTTCTTTGTCATATTTTAATTCTATATTGCTTCATGAAGGAAAGCAAGGTTCCTACTTTCTTTTTTTTTTTTGGTGAGAATGTAAAGCTCTAGTTTGGATTATTAAGGAGTGGCCACATTTTACCCTGGTAGCTATGTCCAGTCTTAACCCCTTCAACACTTATCTCTAGCCGTCTCAAGTCCTATTTGGATGTAGGCATGGAATAAGTTACTAACTTTTTTAAAAAGGAAAGGAAAAAATATCATCTTTGAAAAGATGTCACTCAGAACTAGTGATATACTTCTAACTTCTTTTATACTTACTTTTTATTTTTTTAATTTTTAAAGTAAACTCCACACCCAACATGGGGTTTGAATTCATGACCCTGAGATCAAAAGTCACAATGCTCTACTGACTGAGCCACCCAGGTGGTCTAATATATTTCTAACTTCTAAGTTAGAGATTCCTTTTTTTTTTTAAGTTTTATTTAAATTTAGTTAATATTCAGAGCAATATTGGTTTCAGGAGGAGAATTCAGTGATTCATCACTTACATACATAACCAGTGCCCTCCTTAGTACCCATCACCCATCTAGCCCATCTCCCACCACCATCAACCCACAGTCTATTCTCTATCATTAAGACTCACTTATGTTTTCCCTCTCTTTTCTCCCCACCATATGTTCATCTGTTTTGTTTCTTAAATTCCTCATATGAATGAAATCATATGTCATTTGTCTTTCTCCAACTGACCTATTCCTCTTAGCATAATACATTCTAGCTCCATCCATATCGCTGGAGATGGCAAGATTTCATATCTATATATACACACCACATCTTTATCCATCAGTCATTGGACATTTGGGCTCTCTCCAGAGTTTGGCTGTTGTTGATAATGCTGATATAAACATTGTGGTGTACATACCCCTTGGAATCTTTATTTTGTATCCTTTGTGTAAATACTTAATACTACCATTGCTGGATCATAAGGTAGTTCTACTTTTAGTTTTTTGAGGAACCTCCATACTGTTCTTAAGAGTGGCTGTACCAGTTTTCATTCCCACCAACCGTGCAAGAGGGTTCCCCTTTCTCCGCATCCTTGCTGTAAGTCGGACATTCTTATATAAATTTTCTCCTACAGTCTCAAATTCAATCTGAGACCAAACTGATTGTCTTATCAGAATGACCATTCCCCTTTATCTCACTACTTCTGTCCATGGCATCACTACTTTTAGGGGTCAGTAAATTTTCTCTGTAAAGGGCCAGATAGTAAATACTTTATTTAGGCTTTGAGAGCAATAAGATTTCTGTCACAACTACTCATCTCTACTTTTATAAGACAAAAGCAGCCATAGACCATATGTAAATGGATTAACAGTTCTGTGTTCCAATAAAGCTTCATTTACAAATGCAGTGGGTTGGACGTGATCCATGCCATAGTGTGCCAATGCCTATTTAGAGTTCCTGGATGAAAACGTCCCCCTTCTTTAATTTTTACACCCAACCAGCTCTCAAGTTGCAACAATTATTTCTTTCAGTAATTTTTCTCATCCTTCCCTTCACTTCCCTTCTCAGTGCTACCGTGCACCTGAATTCATTCTGTACAGTACTTTGATTCGTTCAACTGGTGGTAAAGGGTTGCTGCAGGGCCATACCCACTTATTGAAGAGGTACCAGAATTTCTAGAGGGAAGTTTTAAGAAGCATACAGAATATTCTAATTTTACTTTTAGGGGAAATGCCTATTTTGTCAGAATACAAATTATAGTAATCAAAACCTCATGAAATCTTCTTAGATGGTGGGTCATGGTTAAAAATGGTAGTAAAACATTTCTCAAATTTAGAATTTCCCAAGGTATCTAGTGTTTATAATTGGTGATGCCTAATGTGATGTTTGGTGGAACACAGACCAACTTTTAAAATATTAATACTTATGTTTTTATTTTAATGTGTAGTTGGGGAAGTATGACATCAAACCCATAATGGCACTGATTATTTATTAAAGTGAAGCTGAAGTATTTAGGTTTTTAAAAAGTTGTAGTCCTAGAGAAAAAGCTAATATTGTAGGCAGAATGCAGACAGGCTAACAGTCACCAAGATGGTAGGAGACTGGGGCTTTGGGTGGCTCAGTTAGTTGAGCATCATGATCTCATGGTTCATGAGATCGAGCCCTGTGTCGCGCTCCAAGATGACAGTACTGAGCCTGCTTGGGATTCTCTCTCTCTCTCTCTCTCTCTCTCTCTCTCAGCCCCTCCCCTGCACTCTCTCTTTTCTCTCAAAATAAGTAAACATTAAAAAAAAGATGGTAGAAGCCTGAAGTTTGAAAATCAGTGGCACTTTGCCTCCTGTGGTTTCCATTATATTTGCCCACTAATTAACAGATGAGCCATAGCACTTTGAGTTTTTTTTCTTCATAAAACCTTCAGGGGCTCATCACTACCTGCCAAGTAAGGTCAATCAAACTCTGAGCCTGCAGTCGATGTCTTCTAAACCTGAGTCCAGCCTTCCAGTTTTCCTCTATGTCCTGGTTTCCCAAACTGCTCAAAAAGTACCAGGTGCATAACACTTAATGAGTGTTCCAGAAAAGAGGATTTCATTGTCCAAAAAGTTAGGGAAAGTGTGTACTCTATCCCTCTGTGATATATTCACAATGAATTATCCCACGTGAAAGCCTTTGAGAAGACTTGAGGGAATGAAGTTCATGTTTGTTGGAGAACCCTCCTTTTGTGCCACCAATATTTGTGTTTAGCAACTTACGTGATCATCTTTGTCAATAACCCTCTCTTCTAGATTGTGCATTAATGTCTTGTGCTTCTGGTGTACTAGAGAGGTTGGTTTGGAAAACACTGTCCTACATCCATACCCCCCACACCCAACACATACCGGTTAGCTACATACCCATTTTACTTTGCACTTCTGAGCCTTTGCTAGTTATTCACTCTACTTGGGGCTGTTCTTGTTCTTGAAATCTTTTCAACCAAGCAGGCTGACTTACCACTACAGTCATGGTTCCCATTCTGAAGCCTTACCACTTTCCACTCCTCTAGCATTTGTACCACCCAGGACCATAATAGTTGTGTACCTGATCTGTTTTTCTGCTAGATTTTATGTTTCTCAGAGTTCTTGTTTACCATGTAATGCATTGCCTATAGTAGGAATTCAATAAATATTTCATGAATGAATGACAGTAGGGTGAAACTTGAAATAACTTCTCTGTAGTAAATAATAGAATTGGAATTTGAAGGATCTTCCTAGGGAGAGGGACATATGGGGAAGGATCTCTGAAAAGCTGATATCTATCTATATATCTAGTATATAGATATATTAAACAGCTTTATTAATTGACATATAAAAGTATATAATCTCATATGTGGAATTTAAGAAACACAAGAGATGAACATAGAGGAAGGGAAGGAAAAATAAGATAAAAACAGAGAGGGAGGCAAACCATAAGGGACTCTTAAATACAGAGAACAAACTGAGGGTTCATGGAGGGTGGGGATGGGCTAAATGGGTGATGGGCATTAAGGAGGGCACTTGTTGGGATGAGCACTGGGTGTTATATGAATCCCTGGGTTCTACTCCTGAAACCAATACTACACTGTTACGTTAACTAATTTGAATTTAAATAAATTTAAAATAAAATAAGTATAATCTGATACATTTTGGGTTATGTATATACCCATGAAACTACCACCACAATTACCCCCATAAAGTTTTCTTCATATCTCTTTGTAATCTGTTCATCCCCCTCTTCTCTACATCTCCTCCTCCTTCCCACTCACTGCCACCCCAGTTCAAGACAGCTACTCATCTGCTTTGATCATTCTACATTGGTTTGTATTTCCTACAATTTTGTATAAAGGGAGCCACATGGTATGTACTCCCTTCTTCCTGGCTTCTTTCACTCAACATAACTGAGTATTATTTCATTATATGGCTATACCACAAGTTTGTTTAACCATTTACCAATTGAAGAGCATTTAAATTGTTTCTCGTTTTTGGCTATTAAAAATAAAACGCTTGGGGCACTTGGGTGGCTTAGTCAGGTAAGCCTCTGTCCGACTCTTGATTTCAGCTCAGATTATGATTTCAGAGTTCATGAGTTCGAGCCCCGCCTTCCCAGCTCCCCTCTGACAGCATGGAATCTCATTGGAATTCTGTCTCCCTCTCTCTCTCTGCCCTTTTGCCACTCAGGCTCTCTCTCTTTCTCTCTCTCTCTTAAAAATAGATAAATAGGGGCTCCTGGGTGGCTTAGTCAGTCAAGTGTCAGACTTTGACTCAGGTCATGATCTCACAGTTCATGGGTTCACACCCCATATCAGTCAGGCTCTGTGCTGACAGCTCAGAGCCTGGAACCTGCTTCCGATTCTGTCTGTCTGTCTCTCTCTCTTTCTCTCTCTCTCTCTCTCTCTCTCTCTCTCTCTCTCTCTCTCTCTCTCTCCTCCTCTCCTGGTTGCATGCATATGCACACACACGCTCTCTCTCCCTCTCAAAAATAAACATTAAAAAATTTTTTTTAAATAAAATTTAAAAAATAAAACTTCTGTGAACATTTGTGCAGAAGTCTTTATGTGAACGTATGGTTTTGTTTCTCTTAAGTTAATGTCTGGGACTTAAATGAATCATGTGCTAGGTATGTATTTAGCTTATTAAGAAACTGCCAGGTTGTTTTCTAAAGGGATGGTAGCATGTTACATTCCTATCAACAGTGTGTGAGGGTTCGTATTCCACTTCCTCACCAAGCTTAGTAATCTTTTTTTAGTCCTTCTGACTGTTGCAAGTGGCATCTCATTATGACTTTAACTTGTATTTCCCTAATGACTAATGATGTTGAGCATCTTTTCATGTGCCTATTTGTCACTGATAGATCTTCTTTAATGATGTGTCTATTAAAATATTTTGCCCGTTTTTATGGCGAACTCTTTGTTTGCTTATAGTTAAGTTCTGAGAGTCCTTACACATTCCACGTACAAGTCTTTTATTAGATACATATTTTGTAAATACTTTCTCCCAGCCTGTGCCTTGTCTTTTCATTTACAGTTTCATTCGAAGAACAGAAAATTTTTAATTTTGATAAAGTTCCAATTTGTGATTGTGTTCTTTTTTATGTTCTTTCATGTCATATTTAGGAAATCTGCCTAATCTGAGGTCACATAGGTTCTTTATATAGAGAGATCTGTGTTCCGTTTTGAGTTCCTTCTTGTGTATGATGTAAGGCATGGATCAAAGATTTTTGTTTTAGTTTTACTTTTATGTGTGAATATCCAGTTGTCCTAGCACCATCTGTTGAACAGACTATTCTTCAAAGAATTGCCTTTGCAGTTTTATCAATGATCGGTTGTTTATGTATGCAGGGTTCGTTTCTGGACTCTCCATTCTGTTCCCTTGATCTGTTTGTCTATCTTGACAGCAATCCCAAACTGCCTTGGTTACTTAGCTTTATAATAGATCTTGAGAAAAAGTGATGTTTGTCCTCTAACTTTGTTCTTCTTTTACAAAGTCATTTTGCATCATCCAGTTCCTTTCCATTTTCATATGAATTTTAGAAAGTTTGTTAATGTCTACAAAAAACAACAAACAAAAACAACAAACAACAAAAACCATCCAGGGACTTAGATTGGGAAGGCTTTACATGTATACATCAATTTGGGGAGAATTGACATTTTAACAATATTGAGTCTTACAATCAGACACCTGGTGCATGTTCATGTCTCCTTTCTCTCGGCTTGTTTGTAGTTTTAATTATATAAGTCACATTCCTTTTTTGGCTGACTTATTCCTATTTCATATTTTTGATGCTGTTGTACATAGTATTATATTTTAATTTCAATTTGATTATCCATTGCTAATATATAGAAATGTACTTTTGGTATAGTGGTCTTGTGTCCTACAACCTTGTTAAATTTATTTATTCTAGGAGATTTTTCCTGTATATTCCATCAGATGTTCTACATAGATGATAATAGAGAAATGCCATCTGTGGGTAAAGGCAGTTTTACTACTTCCTTTCTGATTTGGTTGACATTTATTTCTTTTTCTTAATTGATCACACTGACTGAAACTTTCAGTATAATGTTAAATAGAAATGTTGAGAGTGAATCTCCTTGTTCCATGTTTGATTTTAGGAAAAGAGCATTCAGTCTTTCACCAATAACTCTAAGTTAACTGCAGGTTTCTCCTAGGTGCCCTATTTCAGGTTGAGAAAGTACAATTCTATTCCTACTTTGCTAAGACTTTCTTCAGTAGAAAATTAGATATTAGATTTTTGTCAGGTTCTTTTTGGGTGTGGATCAAGATGACCATAATTATATTACGAATTACATTGCCTGCTTTGTGAGTGTTAAACCAATTTTGCATTCCTGAGATATACTTTACTTGGTCATGATGTATTTTCTCTTGTACACGTTACTAGGTTCAGTTCGCTAAAATTTAGTTTTGAATTTTTGCATCTATATTTCTGAAGAACGGATATTGGGCTGCAGTTTTCTTTTCTTGTATTTGTCTTGCTTTGGTATCAGGGTCTCCTAGAATGATTTAGGAAATATTCTCTTTTTCAATTTTCTTGAAGAAGTAGTATGCAATTGCTATTATATCTTCCTTAAATGTTTAATATAATTCACTAGTGAAGCCATCCAGGCCGGGAGTTATTTGGGTTTGTTTCTGTTTTTGTTTTGGAAGGTTTTTAAAAAACAAATTCAGTTTCATTAATAGACATAGGGCCATTCAAACTATTTCTTCCTCAGTGAATTTTAGTATTTTGTATCTTTAGAGGAATTTGTCCATTCATCTAAGTTGTTAAGTGTATTGGCATAAGATGTTCATAACGTTCCCATATTAAATTTGTAATATTTGTTTGGGCCTCTGGATGGCTCAGTTGGTTAAATGTCTGACTTCATCTCAAGTCATCATCTCACAGTCCATGAATTTGAGTCCCAGGCCAGGCTCTATGCTAACGGCTCAGAGCCTGGAACCTGCTTTGGATTCTGTCTTCCTCCCTCTCTCTCTGACCCTCCCCCACTCGTGCTCTGTCTCTCTCTCTCTCTCTGTCTCTCTCTCTCTCAAAAATAAATAAACATTTTTAAAAAACTGATATTTGTAAAATCTATAGTGATGTCATCTCTCTCATTCCAGATATTGGTGATTTGTGTCTTCTCTCCATTTTTCATGATTAGTCAGGGTAGAGATTTATCAATGTGATTGGTCTCAAAGAACCAAATTTTGTTTTCATTGTTTTCTCTATTGTTTTTCTATATTTTTGTCAATGTATGAGGTTAGCTTATTATTTATTTTATAAATTCTTTTCTTCTGTTTACCTTGAGTTTAATTTATTCTTTCTTTCTAGTTGCTGAAGGTGAAAGCTAAGGTTATGAACTTGAGAACTTTCTATTTTTCTTAGATAGGCATTTAATATTATAAATTTTCATAAGGACTGCTTTAGTGGCATTTTCAAATTCTTATATGGTGTGTTTATATTCATTCAGTTAAAGCTACTTTCAGATTTCTTTTTTTACTTCTTCTTTGAACCATGGTTGGGTTTTTTTTAGAAGTGTTATTCATTTTCCAAATATTTGTACATTTTCCAGATATATTTGTATTATTGATTTAAAATTTAATCCTTTTGTAGTCATAGAATATATTTTGTATGTCTTAAATCCTTATAAATTTATTGAAACTTGTTTTATGATCCAGAATAGAATTTATCTTAATGTGCATATGCACTTGAAAAGAATGTATATTCTGCTCTTCTTAAGTGGAGTGTTCTAGTAAATGTCAGACCAAGTTGGTTGATGTTGTAGTTCAAGTCTTATGTATCCTTAACTGATTTTCTGCCTACTTGGTTTATCAACTATTAAGAGCAAGGCATTTAAGTCTCAGACTATAATTGAAAATTTGTCTATTTCTCTTTGCATTTCTATCAATTTGGGGTCCCATATTTGGAACTGTTATTAAGTGTATACACACTTGGACTGATTATATCCTCTTGACTAACTGATTTTCTATAATTATGAAATGACCTTCTTTATGATAATATTCTTTGCCGTATAATTTACTTTGATATTAATTGAGAAAATCCAAGTTTGTTTTTGACTACTTTTAGGATACTGTTTTCCATCATTTTATATTCAATCTAATTGTCTTTCTCTATTTGAAGTTAATTTCTTGGAGGCAGCAATCAGTTGGATTTTACACTCTAATCAGTCACTGTCTATCTCTTAAGTGGGATGTTTATACCATTTACATTTAATGTGATTGTTGATATAGTTAGATTTAAGTCTGTCATCTTGCTGTTTATTTTCTATTTATTTCATCTGCTCTTTGTTCTCTTTCCCCTGTTTTTTTCTAGTTACTACTAGATTGTTTTCATGAGTCTTTTTATCTCCTTTGTTGGCTTATTACCTATCATTCTTTATTTTGTTACTTTAATGGTTGCTTAGGGTTTATACCATACACCTTTGACTTAGTCTACCTTCAGTAAATATTATTCATTTATTTATTTATTTATATTATTAAAAATACTCCACATACAGTATAAGAACTTCACAATTTCATTTCTTCCTTCCTAGCCTTTATGCTACTGTTGTCAAACATTCCACTTATACATATGCTATAAGCCCCATAGTACATTATTTTTTTGTTAAAAAAATTGATTATCTCTTAAAGAGATTTAAATAACATAAAAATAGTATTACATATTTGCCATATAAGTATTATTTCCATTTTTCTTCATTCCTTTGTGTGAAACTAGAGTTCCATTTGCTGTCATTCTCCTTCCTTCTGAAAGACTTCCTTTAATAATTCTTGGAGAACATTGGAGTGCAAATCTGCTGATGATTAATTCTTTCAGTTTTTTTGTTTTGTTTTGTTTTGAAGGTATTTTCACTGGTGCAGAATTTTACCATGACAGCTTTTTTCTTTACATACTTTAAGTATGTTGTTTCACTTTCTTCTCCTGTGCCTTTTTTCCTCCAAGAAATCTGCTGTCATTTGTATCTTTATTTTTTCATACTAATATGGTTTTTTCCTACATGTAAGTTTTTTCATTTTACCTTGGTTTTGACACGTCTTGTAGTTTTCTCTGTTCCTTGTGTTTAGTGTTCATTAAACTTCTTAGATGTCTAGCTTTTTACCTTTTCACAAATTTGGAAAATTTAGGGCTATTATTTCTTCAAATATTTTTCTGTCCCTGCTACAATCTGCTTTCCTATAGGGAGTCATGTTTTTTAGATGGCTTCTAATCCTATGTCTACATGTTCAGTCATCTTTTCATCTCTAATATCTAATCTGTCATGAATTCCATCTAGTGTCTTTTTCATTTCACATATAATTTTCATATCTAGAAATTCAATTTGGTTTTTTTTTATACCTTCCGTGTTTCCATTTAACTGTTTAAACATATGGACTGCAATTATTAAAACTGTTCTCAGGGCTTCTGGGTGGTTCAGTCGGTTGAACATCTGACTTCAGCTCAGGTCATAATCTCATAGGTAGTGGGTTTAGGCCCGCATCAGGCTCTGTGCAGACAACTCAGAGCCTGGAGCCTGCTTCAGATTCTGTGTCTCCCTCTCTCTCTCTGTGTCTTCCCTGCTTGCTCTCTCCCTTTCTCTACCAAAAATAAATAAACATTAAAAAAAAAAACCTGTTCTTCTCTAACATCTGTGTCAGTCCTGGGTTTTGACTGATTATTCTTCTCATTCTGGCCCATGTTTTCCTACCCCTCTGCATGCCTAGTAATCTTTAATTGGATGTCAGACTTTGTGAATTTTACCCTGTTGCATGCTACCTGTTTTTTGTTCTCCTGTACATCCTTGGGTTTTGTCTTCTGGTGCAGTTAAGTTACTTGGAAACAGATTGATCCTTTTAGGGCTTATTTTTATGCTTTGTTAGGCAGGTCTAAGCAGTGCTCAGCCTAGGAGTAATAATCTCAGACCACTGATACAAAAGTCTTGTGAGTGCTTTACCCAATGCATCACGAATTAGGAGTTTTCCAGGCTGGTTGGTAGGAATGGGCACTGCCAGCCCTGTGTGAATGACAGACACTGCTCCCTTCAATATTTCTAGAGGATTCTTTCTCCAGGTTCAAGGATTTTTCTTACACACATGCTGATCAGTATTCTCTCCCTATATTTCTGAGGCTCCCTCTCCTCATCTCCAGGATCCTTTCTCTGCTTCCCTATCCTCTCCAGTGATCTCTCCTTTAAATTCTAGCTACCTTGTTTTCCACCAGGTTACTCCTGGTTTCCCCTCCCTGAATGTCCTGGAAACGTTCCCAAAGCAATCAGCTGGAACAATCATGTGTCTCTCAATTCATTTCTTTTTTCCATTCATCAGATCTGATATCCTGTCTCTTGGAAACCATTGTTCCTTAGATTTTTTTGTTTGTTTCTGGGTTATTTTTGTCTGTGTGGGTTTTGTTTGTTTGTTTTTTGTTTTGGTGTGTTTGTTGGTTGGTTGGCTGGTTATTTCAGGCAAGAGAATAAATTTGATCCCTAGTACTCCATCTCGGCCGGAAGTGAAAGTTTAATAAATCATTTTTTTCCTGCTTCAAAGTCAGTTGGTATTCAGGTGATCTAATTTGGGTTCTTTGAGTGTTGTTTGGGCTTGGCTGATTTCTATTGTCTTAGTTATATAAAATACTTATGTAAAATATATAAAAACATATATTAATATAACATATTAATAATATATATTAATGAACAAAGAATGTTTGGTTTCGTTTAAATTTTTTTAATGTTTTTTATTTATTTTTGAGAGACAGAGAGAGACAGTGCGAGCAGGGGAGGGTCAGAAAAAGAGAGATACAGAATCCGAAGACAGGCTCCAGGCTCTGAGCTGTCGGCACAGAGCCCAACATGGGGCTCGAACCCACAAACTGTGAGATCATGACCTGAGCTGAAGATGGACGCTTAACCGACTGAGCCACCCAGGCGCCCTGGTTTGGTTTAGTTTAAAGTGGAAATCAGCCTGGAAGTTTTACAAAGAAGTTAGTATTAGCTATCAGGATCTTTTTGGTCGGAATGCCACTCATTTCAAGGAAGTCATGGGTGAAGTGTTGAAATTTTCCTAGACCTAGCATCAATTTCTAGGAAAAATGTGTATTTATAAAAATAACCATGGAAATTATCATTTAACACCTTTGTTTTCTTATTTAAAAATTAGAGGACAATGTATATAAAAATATGGGAGAATCAGAGGAAACCCACATATCCAATCACCTAGATGAAATTGTTGCTGCTGTCAGCATTGCACCTAGAAAGAAGATCCAAAACAAGCTGCCTCAGACAGCACTATTACAGCCTCCTCAAGAGAAACTCCACCTCTGTGAAGAGAAAGCCAAGTCGTGCTCTAGCAGTCACGAAGTAAGGATCCTTCGTTTTCTTTACCTGTGCTCTGATAATGAATGAGTCTACGTTATATCTCTACCCTCTCTGGTACGGGAGACTATATAGAGAATGAGAAGGTGGAGCCCCTCAGGGCTCAAGCATAGCGCTTGGTACAGTCAACATTATGTTTGCTGAACGAATGCACAAATGAATAAACAAGTCTATCCTGACCTCTGGCTAATGTGTACTAGACCGCTGGGTTGTAGGTTTGATCTACTGCCGGCTTTTTCCGTCAGTGACTGAACATTGAGCTCCCCCTAGTGCCGGGTCTAGACAGGGGAATAAAACAAGGCAGACGAAGCTTCTCTTGATCTTCTTGTGTCCTGAAAGTTCTCCTCATTCACTTGCTTATTCCACATGCATTTCTCTGCCACCACTTAGGTGTTGGGCCCTGTTTGTCCATCCATCTAACCTAATATGTGCCAAGTGCTGTGCCGATGCTGGGGCCACGATGGGAAAGCTACAGCCTCTGCCTCGGAGGGACTCATGGTTTGGTTGGCATGATAGGCAGGGGGACAGACAAGGGTAGTCAGTGTGATAGTTTCTGTGATGGACACAAGTTTGGGTGAAATAGATGCAAAATGTAGGGGGAAGGGAGGCAATGGGCACGGAGGTGGTGAAAGGAGAGCAATCAAGGCACCCTTCCTGTGATGGGAGTGACTTGGACTGCACTGGTAACAGTGCTTAGGAGGTGGCCAGGTAAGGGAGAAGACAATAGTGTTCTGGGCAGGGGTAGCACACACAGAATAGTATTATTCTATATAGTATAGTGTTATTAACTCGTCACGATGCTGTATGTTACATCCCCAGGACTTATATATTTTATAACTAAAAGTCTGTATTTTTTGACCACCTTCACTCTTTTTGCCCCCCCCCACCCTCACCCCTTGGCAACCACCTATCTGTTCTCTGCATCTATGAGGCTTTTTGTTTTAGCTTTTTAAGATTTCACGTATAAGATCATACAGTGTTTGTTTTCCTCTGTCTGATTTATTTCCTTAGCATAATGCCTCAGATCTATCCATGTGGTCACAGATGGCAGAATTCCCTTACTCTTTACAGTTGAATAATGTTCCATTGTATAGATGTATCCTATTTTCCTTATTCATTCACCCATCCACGGACACTTGAGTTGCTCTCATGGGATGCAGGCTTTAGTGACAGCGCAGGAAGTGAGGTTGGATTATGGAAGGAGCAGGGGCTCAGAGGGTATTCCATGCCCAGGGAAGGAGTTTAGATTTCCTCCTGAAGGTGCTAGAAACTCTCCTAGGAGTGTCATGAGCAGGTTTGAGTGTTTGGAATGACTGAGTGGAGGATGGGTGGGAAGGTCACAGCTGGAGGAGGAGGCCCAGTTCAGAGGAGATTCACAATAATCCCAGCAAGGATTCAGAAGAGCCTGAGCTACGGCAGGGGCAGCAGAGATGCTAAGATCTTCCGGCAGGAATTTGGAAATGTGAATCAGAGGGACCTGGTGACTGAGGAGGCATAAGGGTTATAGCGGCAAGAGCGAAACAGAGCGAGTATATACAATTGATGATTTAGGTCTCAGCCAGCTTGGGTGACTAGAAGCCTGCCAGTCCCTTTGCCATTGTAATGATACCGGAGGAAGACGAGGATTGTGGACAGAAGGCCATGAGTTTGCTCTTGAATGTGTGCTTACTCATTATGCAACAGATCAGTACCTGCTGTGTGCCAGGCTGTGTGCTAGGTAGGCATCAGTCTGGCAGTCTTTCTCAACCAGGGTCCTGCAAGAGAATTAAGCGTTAATGCCCTAAGGCATTCTCTTCTATGGGTCTAGGCTGGTACTAAATTATTTTCTGTGCTCTGCAGTTCAGATGAGGTGGCCCTGCATACCGTGGTGAGCAACACCGGCAGGCGGCAAGCCCTCGTGGGGCTGAGGGGCGATCCGCATCGCGGATACACTAGCCAGCCAGAGAATGTGTCAAGTGCTGTTAAGGCAAGAGTGGGCCTGTCTTCGAAGAGGTGATAGATGAGCTGCGACCTAAGGAGGTGAAGGAGCCGTCATGGAGGAGTTCAGGGAAAAGAGTTCTAAGGAGAGGGAACAGCACATGTAAAATCTGTGAGGTGGGCACAAGTGTAACGTGTTTGATGTCAAAAAGGAAGCTGCGGACTGACATGAAGTGCTGGTTGAGAGGCAGGCAGTTCCCTTAGGACCTCGCTGGTCCCCAGCTAAGTGCCCTGGGAGGCCTGAAATGTGTTTTCCGGAATGGATTGACATGCTGCAATTTGCTCTCTAAAATAACCTGGTTTTTTTTGGTGATTTTTTATTTTAAAATACTTTCAGACTTACAGAAAAGTTACAAGACTCATTTGCTTTACTTCTCTGCATGTCATTATTTTTCTTAATTATCTGAGAGTAAATTATAGACATTATAGATTTACCCCTAAAAGTCTTAGAGGATACCCCTACATACCCACAGTACCATGATTAAAATTAAGAAATTAATACTGGTATAATATTATTAGCTAATCTGGTAACCTTATCCATACTTCTTGAACTATCTCAATAACATCTTTGGCAGGAAAAAAAAATCAGACTGGTCCATGCTCTGCTCCATAAATTCACGTAGACTATGGTTGTAAAGCCTCTTTAGTTTTCTTTAATCTACTAGAACAGTTCCTTGGCCTGTCTTTGTCTTTCATGACCTTGACAGTTTTGATAAAAGTACTGCATTAGTCTGCTCTAGCTGCCATAATACAACACCACAGATGGGGTGGCTGGAGGAAGTTTAAGATCAAAGTGCCCATAGCGTCCGTGTCTGGTGAGAGCTCCCCGCTTGGGTTTCAGACGGCCGGTTCCTGCTGTGTCCTCACATGACCTCTCTGTGTCAGGGGCGGGGGGTAAAGAAGGGGGAGAGAACGGTGACTCTTCTTGTAAAGACAATAATCCTGTGGGATCAGGACTCCACCTTTTTTTTTTAATGTTTTATTTATTTTTGATACAGAGAAAGACAGAGCATGAGAGGGGAAGGGGCAGAGAGAAGGAGACACAGAACCAGAAGCAGGCTCCAGACTCTGAGCTAACTGTCAGCACAGAGCCTGACGCGGGGTTCGAACCCACGAATGTGAGATCTGACCGGAGCCGAAGTCGGAGGCCTAACCGACTGAGCCACCCAGGCGCCCCAGGACCCCACCTTTAAGACCTCATTTAACTTCATTTACTTTCTCAGAGACCCTGTCTCCAAATGCCACACTGGGGGTTCAAGCCTCAACATATGAATTTGGGAGAGACACGAATATTCAGTCCATCACAAGTACGCTCTAATGATTTTGTACAGTATGTCTCAACTTGCTTTTTTCAGGTGTTTCCTCATGATTAGGTGCAGGTTGTCCATTTTGGGCCAGAATCCCACAGACAGGACCTAGGGGTCTTTCCTAGTGCATCACAGCACGAGGCATATAATGTCCTCTTGTCTCCTTACCGGGATGCTAACTTCGCTCATTTGGTCAGGGTGCTCTCTGGCAGACTTCTTCTCTATGGAGCTACTATTCTTCCCTTTGTAAAGAATAAGCATCTTGTGGGAAGATTCAGCAAAACTGTGTGTGTCCTGTTCCTCATTAAAGTATCACCCCCTAGTTTTAGCGTCCATTCATGATTCTCTCCTGATTCAGTTATTACTTTGATGTTTGTCAAATGGCGAATTCTCTGACCTCAGCTTTCTTTCACCATTTATTTGTTGGCATTTCTATAAGGAAGAGTTTTCCTCCTTTACGCTCCATTATTTGCTCATGTATATCAGTCATGGGCTCAAGAACCTGCTTTTGAAATGTATTACAATCCATTATAATCGTCAAATGTAAATTGTCCCATATTTGCCAGTATTAGCCCCTTCACGCTGGCTCCCACATCTTTGATACATCCCCAGTGATCTTTCCTAATTTCAGGCACAGCAAGAATTTTCAGATTCCTCTAGTTCTTTCCCTGCTCTGGCTGTAGATTCTTAGCAAAGAATAGTGGTTAGACACCAAGATTTGGATATTAAAAACTCATTTTGTCTTGATCAGTTAAGCATCTGACTTCAGCTCAGGTCATGATCTTGCAGTTCATGAGTTCAAGCCCCACGTCAAGCCCTGTACTAAGAGCTCAGAGCTTGGAGCCTCTTCAGATTCCCTGTCTCCCTCTCTCTCTACCCCTCCCATGTTCTGCCTGTCTCACACAAAAATAAATGAACATTAAAAAAAAAAAAAAACCCTCATTAAAAAAAATATATATATGGCCAAACCTACTGATGATCAGAGCTGCATATTTTAATGTTAAGAATTTAAAGAAATTCCAGAAAAACCATTCCTAGAATGGTTTTGTGGAAGGAGCTCTGGACTTGGCCTCAGGGAGCTTGATTATAAGTCTTGACTCTATTATTTGGTGATAAATCCTCTCGTCTCTCTGGATTTACATTTTCTTCTTTAAATTAAAGGGGTCAAATTAGATTATTTTCAAGGCCCATCCCAGTCATGAAATTGTCTGCCTACTTGTACTTCTCTTCTGTCTACCTCCTTCCCATGCCTGTTGGATGAAACCCCTGGAAGTGGTAGAATAAAGATCAGAAAGCTGAAGGGATATTTGAACTGTGCATTCTAGCAAGTAAGAAGGTGGAGCGAGGGCAGGCTGCTCTGTACCCCAGCTGCAAGTCGTGAGGCCAAGGCTATGATCCGGGGGCCTGACTTCCGGTCTGCATAGCCCTCTTCTTAAAAATCCGTGGTTGGGATAGATTCATGATCAGATCAGGTCCTCTCTCTTTTCGTAGACTGTCTGCCTAGACCTCTGAGTGTTTTCATCATTTCTTTCTTTTTCCTTCACTGTATTCACTCGCTATCTCTCCAAAGAAGCCATGTCCGAAACTCCCAGCATTAGCTAGACTCTACCTCCAAGAGTGAATCCACTGCCAAGACAGCCCTCGTCTGGTTGACTAATTGGTAGCTCTTGGGACCTTTCTACAAGGGCCTCTCTGTGGGACCACTTTAGGCTTCCTCATGGCATGGTGACTGGGTTATCAGTTTGCTAGAGCTGCCATAACAGAATACCCCAGACGAGGTGGCTTAAACTTCAGAAGTTTATTTTCTACTGAGTTCTGAAGGCTATAAATCCAAGATCAAAATGTTGGCAGGGTTGATGTCATTTGGGGGCTTAGCTTGAAGATGGTGCCCTCTCCCCATGTCTTCACAAGTTTTTTCTTTCTGCCTGCCCATCCCTGGTGTCTCTTCCTCTTCTTATAAGAACATCAGCCATATTGGATTAGGGCTCTACCCCAATGGCCTCATCTTAACATACCTCTTTAAAGAGCTTCTCTCCTTATACTGTCACATTTTAAGGTACTTGGGCCTCCAACATCTGAATTTTGAGGGGACGAGGGGACACAATTCTGTTTCTACAAAGAATTGGAAAATAGAAGTAGCCAATTCCTTAGGACCTGGGCCCAGAAACCTGTACCGCATCATCCCGTCCATACTCTAGCCGCCAGTTATAAAGCCCAGATTCAAAGGGAAGGAGACAGAGACCCCCTACCTCTGGATGGACAGAGTCCAAGGATTTTGGAGCTGTATTTTAAAACTACTAGCCTTGTTTTGAGTGTATTGCTGCTCTGAGCTGACCTGGGGCTGGAAATACGAACTCCCTGTTCTCTGTCCTGACACTGAACATAAATGGACTTCTCGCTGCTTTAATGAGAGCTGTTTGTCAGTCCTGCCAACCTCATTTGCTATGCGGATACCCTAGGCTGCGAAGGAAGGTATATGATTAAGAACCAGAGACCCTTATTTGAAAACTGGTACCACTTGCCCCCTGGTGCCTGAATGTGTAGTAGCTGTTCATAGATGGGCAGCCGGAAAGCCTAGCGAACGGTTAGATGTCTGCTCTACCTTTTCTATTTCTTCTTTACTTGTTATCTTTCTCATAAGGTACTAAAAGTTTAAATGTTTTATCCGTTTGGATATACTATAAATTTTATTTGTTTCTGTCATCTATTGTCTACTTCACCCTACCAGATGAACAGCCCACCATGCAAAGTGGATCTTGGTCTATTTTGTTCTCTGACGTATCCCAGGTGCCTGGAGCCATGTCTAGCACCTAGTAGGCACTCAGGAAATATACACTGAATGGATAAAAATGCCGTTGACTTTGTGCTTTGTGACTCTGTGTTTCCAAGTCATCTAGCTCATAAGCCCATTTTCTGTCCTTCACAGTATGAACAGGCTGTCCGCGAGCTGGCGCGCTGCGTGGCCCTGACGAGAATCTGCTATGGCGACTCACACTGGAAGCTGGCAGAGGCGCACGTTAATCTGGCTAAGGGCTACCTCCAGCTGACAGGTGAGTTCGGCTCCATGGGGGCGGGGCGCCGGGGACCAATCCGTGGGTTTCTGCTCTTTCATGCAAATGTGACGCACCCTTAACTAGAAGGATTCTGTTTTCTTGACTCTTCTCCTCTCCACCCATGGAGGAGCCATCTCCTTTCAGAAAGAGTCAGTAAGATTTTTGATATAATATATAAAAAAGAGAAGGAGATTTTAGCCCTTTAGAGGGCTTTGGAGCGCCCTTTATTTGTGATCTTAAAAGTGGGGTTCTTGGGAGAGAATTGTTAGCTTGAAGGTACTATGGAGGGGCCACGGCGTGGGCTAGGGCCTATAATGGGATCCATTGGTTTTTGTTTTGGTGGAGAATCTCTTGCCTGTAAGCAACACTCCCCCCGCCCAAAAAAAAGGTAAATAAGAGACGAAATCAAGCCAGCAGTAAACAAAAGTTGATGTATTGGCTCATACAACTTGAAAACGCAAGGGTAAAACTTGCTGTAGACAACCAGACGTTCAACCAATGTCATCAGATTTGTGTTTCTCTCTTGCCTACCACTTGGCTCTGTTTTTCTCTGCATGGACTTCATTCTCACCCAGGCTTTGCCCACATGGCAGCTGCAAGCCTTGCGGAAGCTTTGTTTAGACTTACTTCATCAGCATTCCCAGGAAAAAAAGAATGTCTTTTCACCAAAATCTCAGGAGTTGGGAGTTCTAATGGGGCTGACTTGGACAGTGTATCAAAAGGCAAGGAATAGTCCGATGCTAGATCTGCCTTTTGGCTCCACTGGATCCTGGGGGACAGGAGGACCTTGGCTAAATCCCATGGATGGAGGTGCAGGGTTCCTGAAAGAAAATGAAGGAAGGGGGAATGGATGCAGGGAAGGTAGAAAACAAGAGGATATCATGTCTTCTCCTTTCTGACTGGGCGACCCAGGACTAGGCATACAAGAGTACATTTCTGTACTCCCTTTCTTCCAAGTGATGATAATGATGGTGGTACTGACTTCCCAGGATTGCTCCAGGGAATAAATAAAACAACAAGAAACGGGAAACACCACAGTGCTAAGCACAGAATTGCCACCCAGTGAATTTGGCCAAATCTGATTATTAACTGGTCCCACTTGTTAGATCAAAGATTGTCAGAGCCAGAGGGGACCCTGGAGATCATCTAGTTCAAACCCCACCACCCCCTCTTATATTTTTAGATCCCGAGGAAACAAGTGAGTTGAAACAGCTTGCTCCAACTTACATTGTTAGTAGGGTTTGGGATGCCAGCACCAGTGGCCTAGCATCTGGGATTTCAGAGGCGGCTTTTCTTCCATAGGCTGCTACCTTTTTGCATGATGGTCCTTCCTTCTCGATTTAAAGTGAAAGCAGGGTTCCTGGGTGGCTCCGTCAATTAAGCGTCTGACTCGTGATCTGGGCTCAGGTCACGATCTCAAGGTCATGAGATCCAGCCCTTCTTAGGGCTCTGTGTTGAGCATGGAGCATGCTTAGGGTTCTCTCTTTCCCCCTCTCTCTGCCATTCTCCTGCTCATGTACTCTCTCTCTCAAAATAAATAAATAGACTTAAAAAAAAAGACAATGCACCATTAACTTTTATAATATCGCATGTGTAATTGGCACTAAAAAATTACTGGTAGGTTGATTAAATATGTACTTAAAAAAATTAGACAAAATCTATAAGAGTTTCCACATGAAGGATGTACCTTGGAATTTCTCCATCAGAAAATATATTCTGCCATTTTCTAGACATCTGAACAGCATTAATTTCATATTTTGGCAGCTTCATAGAGATTTTGAGATATACTTTCATATGAGAAAAAAAAAACATAAGACCAGGGGCGTATAGATGTGGGTAGAAGAGGGGACGTCACTGTCGGGGAGCGGGTTGGGAGTGTGGGGAGGTGAGAAGGCTCGCAACCTGACTGCTGACACC
Source organism: Suricata suricatta (assembly GCF_006229205.1). Taxonomy (NCBI): domain Eukaryota; kingdom Metazoa; phylum Chordata; class Mammalia; order Carnivora; family Herpestidae; genus Suricata; species Suricata suricatta. Next base: position 123,266,874 of record NC_043708.1, read on the forward strand.
CGCCCCCCCACCACCCTTACCTCATATTGTTGAGCCCATGGAAGGACACTGGGACGCACTGGGGAATTAGTTGTTGGTAGTGATTACTTTCTTGATGTCCCACGTTGTCATATTAGTCAGTAACCTTATAGGAATAAGATTATAGCACATTAGCCCATTCCGACATTGGAATTGTGTTTGTAAGGTGTTTTTAGATATCATTATATTTGTATTATGTTAAAAATAACCCTCTAGTAAAGTTACGATTATAGATGGATAAGCAGAAGGTTCAGAATTTTTAGTGTTTCATTAAGCTTGCTGTCACACAGCCAGAATGAAAAGTCATGAATATCTTATTTCCTGCCCAGAATGCTATGGTCCTTGCATTCCATTTGTTTTCTAGAATTATTTAGGACATATTTGACATCTGATATTGGTGAGGTTTCAAAGTTGTTCAATTCCCGCTCATGCTGTTTATTTCTAGAAAGACCATTTGGGGGGAAATTTATCTTGAGCACTAGGTGTAAAGTGCTGCTTCGGTTTTTATGGTCAGGACAATGTTTCATGCTGCCCTGATGTATTCTGTGTGCCACTTGACAGTCAGTGGAGGGGAGCTCATTTGGCTTCCTGGCCATAGATCATTGTGGTCACGTGCCCCACTGACATGAAAGAGAAACTGAAAGCTCTTTTCCTTTGTCCACAGGTCTGTCCCTGCAAGCAAAACAACATGCAGAAAAAGCCAAAGAAATACTCGCCAGTGCCATCGTGCCTCCCTATGATGACAATACAGATGTTTTCAGGTGTTCGATTGAGCTATTCCACACCCTGGGGAGAGCCTTCCTCTCCCTTCAGAAATATCCTTTTGCTTCTAATCTTTACACCTAGAAATGCCGTTCATAATGCCTACATTTAATTTTCCAAGCCAAATCAAAAGCTGACAGGTGACTTGGCAAGGGTGACGGGAAGTTTAAGAGCCAAGGATGTCCCAAGAACTGGGGTTCCAGAAACTAGAACCATGTGTGACATTTCCTGAACACAACTCAGGTTTAAAGAAGCTTCAGAGAATGTGACAAAGGCAGAGAGACTTGCAAAGGAGCTGCTGCAGTGTGGAAGGATCGTAAACGAGGAATGGATAGACATCCAAGCACAGATCAAATTGTCATTTGCACAGTAAGTCTCCATTTTAGGATGTTTTGAATACATGATGCTGGGGATTCTGGCAGAGAACCTGCCTGCCTTCGGGCAGAAGGAATTTCTCCCGTGATGCTGTGTCCATGGCTCCTCTGTGGCCGTTGTCCAGAAGCAGAAGAGGACCATGGTCACATCAGAGCGGCCACAAGCAAGGCGTAGACATCAGTGATGCAATTGTACACATGATGCGATCATATATGCGTGATGCAGTTACATACATCCACCCCTGGGCCCTTGTGTTCTGAGGTCACTCCCTTAACTTTCTGTTTCTTGCCTGCTCTCCTGGAGCCCCTCCTCTGTATTTAAATCACCATATATTTCATGCCGCAGAGAGGAAGAAGATATTTGTAATATACATAACTGGCAAAGGGTTCATATCTAGGAATCTATAAAAAAATAAAACTCCTATGTATCAATAAAACAAAGACAGACAATGGAGTAGAAAAGCAGGCAAGAGACCCCCCCCCCACACACACACAAATGCCTGCATGGCTAATAAACATTCTAAATGTTCCATCTCATCCTTCATCAGGCAATTGAAAATTAAAATCCTAAGATACTACCACATCTCCACTAGAAAGGCTAAGTTTTCTAAAGGACTGATAGTATCAAGTGTTGGTAAGGGTGTCAGGCTCTTATATGCTTTCTCATACATTTAGCATGGGAATTGTTTAGAATGTATTTGGTACGACTCCTTTTAGAAAACTGTTTGGCTTCATCTTCTAAATTTGAATGTTTGCCTATTCTATGACACAGCAGTACCACTCCAAAATATAACAAATGCACATGTATGTTCATCAAAAGAAATGGCCAGGAATGTCGAAAGCTACATTATTTGGACAGTAATAGCCACGAATTGGAAACAACCCAACTTCATCAAAAGTACAATACAGAGGGGCGCCTGGATGGCTCAGTCGATTAAGCGTCTGACTTCAGCTTGGGTCATGAACTTACAGTTTGTGAGTTCGAGCCCCGTGCCAAGCTCTGTGCTGACAGCTTGGACCCTGGAGCCTTCTTCAGATTCTGTGCCTCCCTCTCTCTTTGTCCCTCCCCCACTCACGCTCTGTCTTTCCTCCGCTCTCTTTCTCAAAAATAAATAAACATTAAAACAAATTTTTTAAAAAGTATAATAGATAAAATTGTGATCTGTTCATGCAAAGAAAATGATCAGTTTACTCCTTTGCCTAACATCATGGATGATTTTCACAAACGTAATGCCTAATGAAAGAAACCAGACCAAAAAGAATGCATTTATGTAATGAGAAGAGGAAGGAAGTAATGACTGGCAGTGCCTGCCATCCAGAATTTCTTCCTGTCTAGAAGTAGGTGTTTTATCTTGCATTGTAAGACAGGAAATAAGCACATTAGAGGTCCAAGATCTGATATTTATTGCGTCTGTTGAAACCCAACTATTGTTACTAGAACTTAACGTTGATCCGTGTTGCTACAAAAGAAGGTAAGTTATCCTCGGCTGAAATCCCTCACCTCCTGTAAAAATTCTTTCCAAATCAGCAGTACCAAGTCTTGCCGGCAGATGGCGTGCCTTGTACACATCTGTGCTGAACACCCAACCAGAATTAGAGTCCATGTTCCCAGCTGTCCTACGACGTTACTTTATGTTCAGCTGAGTTGTTTTGAACTTTGCCACTTCTTCACGTCCTGGTTCTTCACAGTGACGTAGCCACGGGAACTTGCATGTTTAAACTGCCAGGTTTTCATTTGATCACTGTGCTTTGTTTCCTCATAGGATTATGAATATTTTGCCCAAACAATCTACTTTAGAAATTTGCAAGCCTTTGTTTTTGTACATTTCCATAGTCATATTCACAACCACAGAGGCCTTTTCTTTTACAAGGTCTTGGTGGTCAAAGGCCAGGATAATTTCTCAGGCAGCTCTCGCGTGGTTTGTGCCTCTTAAAAGGGTACCTTTCATGCATCCTCTTCCTCCTTCTGCCTCACCTTTTATGGTGCTCATCAGGCCAGGCCAGTTCTTTTCTCCTTGGGCTGACAGACACATGCTGCAGGGTGACTCATGCTCTCCGCCTTCGCTCCCTCACTGTGGGCCGAAACTTTCCCTTCCACCTGCGATCCTCTGTTCCAGAACGATTTCATTCACTAACTTTCCATTAATTTTGGAGAGTGAATCCAAATCATGCTCCTTTGTGCAGACTTGTTTTTCTACACGTGATAAACTCACTAGTGAACATGGGCAAACGCTTCCCTGTGTTAAGAATTATTTTCTATGCCGATTACTGCTGCTCCAGAACGGGTGACCTGTCCAGGCTTTCCCCTGGACACGTGTGACTGTCATCTTTGGAGTCTTCTTTGCAGCACTTGGCCTGGCATTTCTGTGCTGAACAGACTGTCAGATGCACCACCACTGATAACTAGAGCATCGACAGGACAGCGGTGTCTCTAAGGAATGTGACGTGGTATAGTCAACAGTGTGGGCTTTATTTTTTTTTTAATTTTTTAAAAAGTTTTTATTTATTTATTTTGAGAGAGACAGAGGCAGCCTGAGTGGGGAGGGGCAGAGAAAGAGGGAGAGAGAGAATCCTCAAGTAGGCGCCACACTGTCAATGCAGAGCCCAGTGTGGGGTGGGAACCCACGAACCTGACCTGAGGGAGATCATGACCTGAGCCGGAATCATGAGTCAGACAGTTCACTGACTGAGCCTCCCTGGTGCCCCCAGTGTGGGCTTTAGAGTCAGGTAGCCCCACGTTCATATCAGCATCTGCTCGGCCCTCCCAGCTGTCGGACCGCTGGGCAAGTCCCCCACACTCCTCTGCTGGTAAGGTGGGAATGATCAGACTTCCAAGATTTGCTGTGATGATGAAATAGACCCCACATTAAGGCATTTGGTTACTTGGTAGACTCTTTTTATATATTTTTAAAAGAACTTTATTTAAAAAATTTTTAATGTTAACTTATTTTTGAGAGAGAGAGAGAGAGAGAGCATGAGTGGGGGAGGAGCAGAGAGATATACTGAAGCAGGCTCCAGGCTCTGCGCTGTCAGCACAGAGCCCGACATAGGGCTCGAACCCACGAGCTGTGAGATCATGACTTGAGCCAGAGTCAGACACTTAACTGACTGAGCCACCCATGCACCCCTAAGATATTATTTTTTTTAAGTAATCTCTGCACCTGATGTGGGGCTCATACTCATGACCCCGAGATCAAGAGTCCCATGCTCTATACTTAGCCAGGCAGGTGCCCCAGTGTCCCCTCTTAAAGTTGCTGTCCAGCTGAACATTTCTCTTTCTGCACTTTCATCTCAGAAATGATTTCATTTTAAAGCATGTGCTTCTCCCGTAGATTTAGATTCCGTGCTTGAAGACTGCCCGTGGCATGCCATATTCTATATTTTATCCTATGACTTTGGAAGGCTAAGAGCTCTTTGTCTTTGCTTTTGCAAACCTCCTAAGCTAAACTGAAGATAGTCTTCTGTTTTTAATTTTAAGCTTGACTTTGTTTCTTTGTCTTCCTTCTTCATCCAGTATAGTCATGAGATTTGGAAAGCGAGTCTGACATAAGTTTTCCCAAGAGGAAAGGAGACAAGGAAGGGTCCTCCCTTAGCCAGTACTTTCCGGGAAGGGATAGATGGTAATGGAGGAAACGCTGGCTTGTGGGGCAGCGTGTGTGCCTACCTGCCACTTCCTGGGACGCTGGAATTCCACTTAGTGCTATATGCGTCCCCATAAAGCATCCCTAGGGACTTTTATTGAGAACTTATGATACTTCAGTAACAGCCCTTACTTTCTTGCTTTTAAATCCTCCAGTGCTCAATTCAGTAATCTCCAAATTGTTGCTTTCAGAACTCAGCTTTTTTTTTTTTTAATTAACACAGGACCTGGAGGTCCTTGGTGTCTAAGCTGTACATCTGTAGATGTGTTTCTTTAAAGAATCACCTTCTCGGGAGCCTGGGTGGCTCAGTCGGTTAAGCGTCCGACTCCGGCTCAGGTCATGATCTCACGATTCGTGGGTTCAAGCCCCACATCGGGCTCTGTGTTGACAGCTCAGAGCCTGGAACCTGTTTCCTATTCTGTGTGTGTCTCTCTCTCTGCCCCTCCCCTGCTCATGCTTTGTCTCACTCTCTCTCAAAAAAAAAAATATTAAAAAATTAAAAAAGACAATTAGCTTCTCTACATTTATTTTCTGGATATAAAAACTCTGAAAAATGCTCATGTGTTCAAAGCCCTGCTCCTTCCTCTCCTCCCTCGAGAAAGGCTTTTCTCTTCTCCAGAGGAGCCGGTTCTCCTGGCAGCTCCTCTCATGGGACATGATTTGCCTGTCACATCTTACCTTTGTTTAACAAAGAAGGAAATCATTTACTCTTTTTTCTGGTGCTCTTCTCCATCCTATATTCCTTTAATTAAAGAAATGCTCTAGGGCACCTGGGTGACTCAGTCCTTTAAGTGACCGGCTTCGGCTCAGGTCATGATCTCATGGTTTGTGAGTTCAAGACCCATATTGGGCCCTGTGCTGACAGCTCAGAGCCTGGAGCCTGCTTCAGGTTCTGTGTCTCCCTCTCTCTCTCAGCCCCTCCCCCACTTGTGCTCACTCTCTCTCTCTTTCAAAAATAAACATTAAAAAAAAAAGAAAGAAAAGAAATGCTCTGAGCTTTCACAAAATCTGGTTTTTTAAAGTCGGGTTTTATTTTTAATGTGGGGAAGCAGAAAACCACACAGAACAGATTACTACCTTCATGTACTGCTATTGATCTGCTATTTCTTGAATCCCCTACAGCTTTTAATTTCCAAGTCCCATATTTTTGTCTTTCCCTTTTTAACACTATATCCTTGCAATACACATTTCCTTAAACAGTTACAAATAACACTGATGATTTTAAACAACCACCGCAGCCCCCTAACGCTTGAGCACCTTCTGTGCCAGGCTCCGGCAAAGTGCTGAAGTCCTAGGTGCTGGGTCCCATTCTCAAGTGAACCGACTGGGGCTGAGGAGGGGGGAGGTCACTTCCCAGGGTCACATGGCTGGGGACGGCAGAGCAGAGCTGAATTCTGGTGTCCAGACTCCTCACTTGGCACAGATCACGTTCCTGAGTACAGGACGGAGATCTGACAGCACACTCTGCCGAGCAAAGCCCTTGTGGTGTGTGCCAGAGGGGAGAGAGGGAGATCCACAGGGAAGCCTTTTCTCCCTGTGCCTGGAAAATCCCACTTGGCCTCTTGCAGGATTGATTTGTTCTCAGATTTCGCTATCAGCAATGTTCCCACCAAGCCTTTGCTTTTCACCGTTGCTCCATATTCTTGCTAAATATCAGAACTTTTCTCTAAAGTTTATTTTGAGAGAGAGAGGGAGAGAGTGAGAGAGCACACACATGAGCAGGGGTGAGGCAGAGAGAGAGGCAGAGAGAATCCCAAGTAGGTTCAGTGTGTCAGCACAGAGCCCCATGCAGGGCTTGATCTCATGAACAGTGAGATCATGACCTGAGCCAAAATCAAGAGTCAGGTGCTTAACCGACTGAGCCACCCAGGAGCTGCAAATTCCAGAGCTTTTCAAAGGAAACTCTCTCTTGTCTTAGTAATACCAAAGGGATTGCATTTGTTTATTGCCTGTTAAAACAAGTCTCCAACCCTGTGAGATCTTCCGAGCTCATCTGAAATGAGATAGTGTCTCCTCACGTGCTCTGTAGAATTACTGTGGATGTATTTTCATTCAATAAAATATGTTGTGGTTGAAGTTGTGGCCCTGCCAAATTAACATACTGCCACATTCTGTTGTTCGAAACTCTCTATCTTTTCATCTGTCTGGTGTTTCCTAAAGCTGCCTAAACATATTATGGACCCGCTAGACAATAAATCCACAAAGCATTCCCAGCAGGCAGATAGGAACGGAAAAGAGAAAATGTTGCCATCGCAAACATTATACATGAGCAAATGCAGACAGACAAGATTACCTGAAACTGGGGCGCCTGGGTGGCTCAGTCGGTTGAGCGTCCGCCTTCGTGATCTCATAGTTCATGGGTTTGAGCCCCGCGTTGGGCTCTGTGCTGACAGCTAGCTCAGAGCCTGGAGCCTGTCTTCAGATTCTGTGTCTCCCTCTCTCTCTCTGACCTTCCCCTGCTCTCTCTCTCTCTCTCAAAAATAAAGTAAAACATTAAAAAAAATTTTTTTAATGATTACCTGAAATTGACTGATACTTTCAGTGATTTGGCATAAAGGTAAGGCTATCGTTTAGGTATTTCCTGATATAGCATCCCCCTCCACTCCTTTTTTGTAAACTATGTTGTGAAGCCAAAGTGATTGCATTTTCTGGAGCTCAGTGAGCTTCTGAGGGCTCATCAGCATCTTAGGGGACATGAGCTTGATAAGCCTCCATTTGTGGCGGTTGGATGAGCTGCAGGGCCCCGGAACTGAGTGCCTGCAGCGAAAGTGCAAAGGGCGACACTCCGAGGGTTGGACCGCGCTCCATTCTCTGCGAGCAGTAAACAAAGCAGGTGGCCTCATCTTTTTAAGAGGATAAAAGTATAGATATTGTTATGTAAATACTTACCTGCACACTAACCAAGCTTACAGAATGGGGCGTTTCAGATACCAGGAGGCCTGTTCTGTGTTCGTCCCAATCCGGTTTTCTTACCCCCACATTACAGGCAATTGTTATGCTTAATTGTTTTTCATTCTTCCAAGCATGTATAACCAGGAAAATATAATTATTTCTCATTTTTATTTTTTTTAAATGCTTATTTATTTTGAGAGAGAAAGAGAATGTGCAGGGAAGGGGCAGAGAGAGGGAGAGAGAGGATGATGAGCAGGCTCTGCACTAATCATGGAGCCCAACGGGGGGCTCAAATTCGCTAACCATGAGATCACGACCTGAGCTGAAACCAAGAGTTGGACACTTAACCAACTGAGCCACCCAGGCGCCTCTCAATTCTAGAACCTTGTATGTATATTTCCTTCTGTAGCTTGCTTTCCCCCACCCCCGTTACATTTGTATTTCTGTGTTTTTGAGACGTACCCATGTCAGCCGATACATATGCCTCTAGCCTCTTCATTTTAAACTCACACATTGTGTTTTATCCGTCTGACTTTCCCCTAACTCAATCATCAGTGCACATGAGGGTGAACATGTAAATTGGTGGGATGAAATTCCAATTTTTCCACTGCATAAACACGGTTTGCCTCCTCACTCTTATACATGTCTCTTTGGGCCCACGTTCAAGATTATCTCTGAGGTCTATGCCCAGGAGTGGAATTATGCACATCTTCACCTTTACCAGGTTTGCCAAATGCCAGCCTATTTTGTTTATTCATTTTTTGAGAGAGAGAGAGAGCGAGCTATTGCACAAAGAGGAGGGGCAGAGAGAAGGAAAGGGAACTTCAGGCAGGCTCTGAGCTGTCAGCACAGAGCCCTACATGGGGCGCCATCTCATGAGCTGAGCTGAAATCACGCTTCATCAACTGAGCCACCCAGGCGCCCCCCAAAGGCCAACTTCTATTCCCACCAGTTGGACATGGAAATTCCCACTACTCCACATCCTTGCCAACATTTGATAGTCAGACTTTTTGTATGTGCCAATCATATGGTTTCTTCAATTGCATTTCCCTAATAGTGAGGCTGAACGTCTTTACATATGTATGCTAGGCATTTGGAATTCCTGTTCTGTGAGTTGTCTATTCATGTCTTTTGCTCATTTTTTAGTTGGGCTCTTTGTCTTTTCTAATTCATTTTTAGACATTCTTCGTATTTCTGACAATCAGTTATTTGCTACTTACCTATATTGTGTGCTCTCCCAGTGTGTCGTGTGGGCTTTTCACTTTCTTTAATGTTGACGTTTGATACACAGGGGTTTTTATGTGTAAGGTGACTAAAGTTACCAATCTTTTCTGTTCTGATTTATACTTTTTGTCTTGTTTATAAAAATCCCTACTTACAGGAGCACCTGGATGGCTCAGTCAGTTGAACATCCAGCTTTTGACTTCAGCTCGGGTCTTGATCTATGGTCATGAGTTCAAGCCCCGCCCTGGGCTCCATGTTGGGTGTGAGGCTTACTCAAAAAAAAAAAAAAAAAAAAAAGAAAAGAAAATGAAGAAAGTCCTTCCTACCCAAAATCGTGGAATTACTTTTTCTTATATATTTTTTTTCCTGAAACACGTCAAACATTTTCTTTTTAAATTTAGGCCTCTAATCCACTTAGAACTTTTGTGTACATAGTCATGAGGGATCTAATTTTTCCCCCTGTGGATGGCCTAAGTGAGGAGGTAAGTCGTTTTAGCTATAAGAGAAAGACTCAGGGTCTAAAGAATTCAGTAGTTTGAAATTTGAGGCTGATAATAGGCTGACAAAAATCATTTTAATTTAGAGTGTTCAGAAGTAGCAGACAGGTCACTGTCAAGTATGGATGCCGTGTGTATGACTGTGGCCCTTTGGGGCCAGCACCCTGCTATGTTCACCTTGCTGGTAGTCATGGGATTCTTGAGCTCTGCTTTCATTTGGACATTCTTGTATCAGAGGCAAAACTCTGGCCAGTGAAGGTCATGTGTTTGTTCCTACTGAATTTGCCTGCTTCTGGCAGATATTCAAATTAAATTTCCAGGCAGGGAGGTAATAGAAAGCTGGACTTGAGCACAGTGTGATTAAGAAAAAAAAAGGTCTCCCATATCTGAGGAGCTGCTCTGGGTGAGTATACATATGCCCAGTGTTCTTCTATTGGGGCCTAAGGGAAAGAAAGCCTCCAGGCCTAGCGTTGGCCAGTAGGAATTCCATACGGGTTTGCAAGGGCTGCTATTAACCAAGTACCACCCACTAGGGGACGGGAACCACAGAGAGTTCCTCTCTCACAGTGTTGGAGGCTGGAAGTCTGAGATGAAAGTGTTGGCAATACGGGTTCCTTCTGGGGGCTGTGAGGGAGAATCTGTTCTGGGTCTCTCTCCCGGCTTCTGGTAGGTTCCTGGCAGTCTCTAGTGTTCCTTGGCTTATGGATGCATCACCCCAATCTTGTCTTCATCTTCACAGGCCTGTTCCCCATCCATGTGTCTTTGTGTCCAGAGTACTCCTTTTTGTAAGGATACCAGTCATATTGGATTAGGGGTCCACTTACCAGAGTAAGTGCTTTTTTAGAGTATGACATCTTTTTTTTTTAATTTTAATGTTTAATTTTGAGAGAGAGAGAGACAGAGTGTGAGTGGGGAAGGGGCAGAGAGAGAGAGGGAGTCCCAGAATCTGAAGCAGGCTCCAGTCTCCAAGCTGTCAGGACAGAGCCTGATGCGGGGCTCGAACTCCCAAATGGTGAGATCATGACCTGACCTGAAGTTGGACACTTAGCCGACTGAACCACCAAGGCGCCCCTAGTATGACATCTTCTTAATTTAACTAATTATACCTGCAACAACCATAGTCCTAGGTAAAGTCACGTTCTCAAGGACTGGAGGCGAGGACCTGAATGTGTGAATCTGGGTGGGAGGAAACAATTCAGGCCCTAATAGGTTTTTACAAGGTTTCTTTTATAAACTTTCAACAACTTGCCCCACCCTTAATTAGATCAATAGTCTACAATAGTCTGGCTACCAAGTCAATATGAAAATAGGTTCTCTTTTTGAAGATTTCCCCCTAAAATTTGTTCTGGAATCTATGAAAATTAAGGTATGGACTATAGCCTCAGAGTCTTCCAAGCTAATGAATTTCTATTTGTAGGGTCGTTCCTCCCTCTCTGCCTCTCTCCACAGCTTAATCTCCCTCCTTCCATCAGGCAGCTGGCAGCCACGCGTCAGACACTGTGCAAGGTGCAGGGGTGCCAGGAGGAACGGGGCCGCCTTGGACCCTGCCTTCGTAGAGCCCAGCGCTAACGGGATCAGTGCTGAGTTGCCAGGCAGTTATAATATGGCCTCAGAGATGTTTCCAGGGCAGGGAAGGTTCACGGTTCTTGGGAGTGCAATCAGGTGTTCACTGAGGCACCCAACTCAGCAGGGGTTAAGAGGAGAAAGCCAGGTACCCGAGCCACACCATATAAGGAGACACTCACTTGCCTGCCCCGTGAGAGTGCCACCTTACATGGTGTGTCCAAGGGGTCTCTCTGGTCCCACGCTAATCCTGGCCTCTGTAAGGGAAGGCTTCCTAAAGGAGACTGCTAAGCTAAAAACTAAAACAGGGATTAGTTAGAAAGATGCATGGAAGTTTGCCAGGCAGAGATGGAAGAAAGAACCTTCTAGAAGGAGCTCAAGCAAACCTGCAGAGTTGAAAGGTACACATGACGCAAAGGAGTCCAACATCAAGGAAGCCAGACGGGAAGTTTAGATGACACTCAAGGGTTATCTGAACTCATCAAGTCCTGGGAAACTCAGGTCCCAGCACCGTCCGTCACCTCTGTGCCACCTTTGTGCAGAGTTGGGTGAGAGGACAGAGCCTTTGTGAGAACTGGAGAAAGTGTCCTTTCTTCCAGGCAAACGTAGCTTTGTGTGTAAGCACATGGCTCGTCCAGCAGAGCGGGGGCTGGATTGAAACTCCCAGTGGCCCCCTCAGGCAGGTGTCCATCAGACCCTGGGCACAGAGAGAACGAGCAAGAGTCTGTGGGTGCAGAGCTGGTTTGAGCTCCTTAGTGTTGGACCAGGACCCCAAATCCATGCCCCAGCGGGCCTGGGGCTCAGCACTCAGCCAGGGGACTGGCCTTTCTATTCTCACCCACCTTTGATGCACTCTGAATTCGGCACATCCGGGTAACTTGGGGAGCTGTCTAGAACTTATCCTGCTTTGTAACTCACCAGCACTCAAGCTCATTTTTTTAACCACAGCGTATCGACTTGAAACAGCCATTGGGAAAAGATTCTGGGTTTATCACCGATTTCTGGATTCTTCCATGTCTGCATGCTTGCAGAGGTCATAATAGGAAATACATTAACATATTTAAACGTAAAGAGTGAGGCACCTGGGTGGCCTCGGTAGGTTAACCATCCAGCTTCAGCTCAGGTCATGATCTTGCAGTTCGTGAGTTCAAGCCCCACATAGGGTCCTCCACTGTCAGCACAAAGCCTGCTTCGGATCCTCTATCTCCCTCTCTCTTTCTGCCCCTCTCCTGCTTATTCTCTCTGTCTCTCAAAATAAATAAATAAACTTAAAAAATAAATTTACAGTATAATTGATTTACCAGAATACCCCATTAATAATTTTATATAGCTTTTCTCTCCATGACTTTCCTGCTTTCTCATTAGGATTATAATTTTCAAAGACCAAGGTGTTCCCCCAGGAGACCCAGACATTGGAGCTCATCAGGAACAATGCTTATAGCTCTGAACGATTAGAGAGTGAGGCCAGTAGCTCAGGGTCCCAAGGCCTCCCCTCAGGGATTCCAGAGTTGTGAGAGGTCGGGTGCAGCACGGCCCACAACATTCTCTGCTCTCCTAGTCCTTCAGCCCTAAAAACAGATGGGTAGGATCACGTGGTCACGGGGTACCAGTTTAAAGCCAAAGCCCCCATCCTTTTCTGACCTGCTTTGTGCTAGTTCAAAGTGAACAGCTCAAGGATGATATTAAGAGAGAAGTATTTTTTATTTTTGTTTAACATTTATTACAATTATTTGTTTAAACGAAAATTACTAATTTTATGGGTGACACTACATCTCATCTGTATTTAGTTTTGCTTCGAAATATTCACAAATTAAAAAAATTTTTTTAAGTTTATTTATTTTGAGAGAGAGAAAGAGAGAGAGAGAGAGAGAGAGACCGTGTGAGCAAGGGAGGAGGGGCAGAAAGAGAGGGAGAGAGAATCCCAAGCAGGCTCTGCGCTGCCAGCACAGAGCCAGACTCGGGGGCTCGACTCATGAAACTGTGAATTAATACCTGAGCCGAAACCAAGGGCCGGACGCTTAACCAACTGAGCCACCCAAGTGGCCCTCACAAACATTTTTAAATAACACATTTATTGAGCTGTAATTAACATACCGTAGGAGTCACCCAATCGAAATACACAATTCAGTGGGTTTTCAGTATAATAACCAGGGCTGTGCAGCCGGCACCACAATTGTTTTGGCTTTTTCATCCCATTAACAGTCTCTGTTACCATGTTCCCCCAGCCCCTGAAAACCGCTAATCTCCTTTCTCTCTGTGGATTTGCCTTTTTGGGACATTTCATATCCACAGAATCTACAATGTGTGGCCTTTTGTGATGTCCCTTTTTCTTTTTTCCTTTTTCTTTTCTTTTTTTCCCTTTGCCCCTTTAAAAGTGTTTTAATAGTTTCAGGTGTACAATATAGTGATTCAACGCTTCCAGACGTGTACTCCTTAATCCCATCACCTATTTTGCCCACCTCCCATCACCTCCCCTCTGGTAACCACTGGTTTGTTCTAATTAAGAGTCTTTTTTTAATTACTAAAAACATGTTAAAATAATTTCTACACCCACTTTGGGGTTTGAACTTCCAAACTTGAAACCAAGAATCACATGCTGTACCTACTGAACCAACCAGGCACCTCAAATGTCAGTTTCCTGATTTTTCTCTCCCTCTCTCTCTTTTTTCCCTTTGCTCATTTGTTTTGTTTCTCAAATTTTACATATGAGAATTATGTTATTTGTCTATGACTGATTTAGTTTGCTTAACATTTTCATTATACTCTCTAGCTCTATCCATGTCATTGCAAATGGCCAGATTTCATTCTTTTTTACAGTTGAATAATATTCCATTGCCCATGTCCATACCATGTTCATCAATCAATGGACACTTGGGCTGCTCCATAATTTGGCTATTGTAATTAATGCTACTATAAACATAGGAGTTCATGTATCTCTTTAAATTAGTGTTTTATATTCTCTGGGTAAATACCCAGTAGTGTGATTGCTTGTGTAAGGACGCAGGTCCGATCTGGCCTTCCCCACCGGGCCTTCCCAGCCTACCCGGAGCCAGTGGCGGTGCACCGCTGCGGTGGAAATGCGCCCGGTGGCAGCCAGTCGCCGGCCGGGGGTGGTCCCCGCCGGCCGCAGGTCCGATCCAGCCTTCCCCTGTACTTAAAGGGGAAGGCACCGACTTCTCCTGAAAGGGCGCACCTTAGGAAGGACAACTCCTGCGGCGCCCAATCGGGAGAGGCCGGCTGATACCTTTGACCTTTCTAGAGGCGGGCCTAGTCATGCCCCACGTGGGGCATCCTGGGCCCACTCTGATTGGTCAATACTCCAAATGTCGTGATTAGCTCCCACAACTGCCAGTATTGATGGGGGTAGGGATTGGATCACTGTACACCTGTCATCATTTCCTGTAACTCCCCCTCCCAAAGGTATAAAAGGCCCTGCCCTGCCTTTGTTTGGGGCTCTCTCTCCACGTGGCCAGCGGGTCAGGTGTAGACTGTGAGCTCCCGCTTAAGCGTGTAATAAAGGCCCTTTGCTTTTGCAGGCGTGGGTCGGTCTCCCTAGCAGTCTCTGGCGTTTGCTTTGGGGTGATTTTACAAACTTGGGTATAACACTGGATGGTAGGGTAGCACTATTTTTAACTTTCTGAGGAGCCTCTATACTGTTTTCCAGAGTGGCTGCACCAGTTTGAATTCCCACCAACAATGCATGAGGGTTTCTTTTTCTCCACATTCTCAGCAACACCTGTTGTTTCTTGTGTTGTTGATTTGGGCCATTCTGACAGGTGTGAAGTGATTGCTAATAGTGGTTTTGATTTGTATTTCCCTGATGGTGAGTGATGATGAACATCTTTTTATGTGTCTGTTGTCTATCTGTGTGACTTCTTTGGAGAAATGTCTGTTTATATTTTCTGCCCATTTTATAACTGGGGGGTTGAGTTTTATAAGTTCTTTATATATTTTGGATACTAGTCCTTTGTTGGATATGTCATTTGCAAATATCTTATCCTGTTCCGCAGGTTGCCTTTTAGTTTTGATGATTGTTTTCTTTCCTATGAAAGAGCTTTTTATTTTAATGCAGTCCCAATAGTTTATTTTTGCTTTTATTTCCCTTGCCTCAGGAGACATCTCTAGAAAGAAGTTGCTTTGACTAATATCAAAGAAGTTACTGCCTGTGTTCTCTTCTAGGATTTTTATGGTTTCAGATCTCACATACAGATCTTTAAACCATTTTGAGTTTATTTTTATGTATGGTCTAACAAAGTGGTCCAGTTTCATTCTTCTGCATGTTGTGGTCCAGTTTCCCAACAACATTGGCTAAAGGGATGATCTTTTTTTTCCATTGGATGTTCTTTCTCATTTTGTTGAAGATTAATTGACCATATAGTTGTGAGTTTATTTCTGGGTTTTCTATTCTGCTCCATAGATCTATGGTGTCTACTTTAGGGCCAGTACCATACTGTTTTGATTATTACAGCTTTGTAATGTACCTTTAAGTCTGGCATTGTGATGCCTCCAGCTTTGCTTTGCTTTTTCAAGATTGATTTGGCTATTGGGAGTCTTTTGTGGTTTCATACAAATTTTAGGATAGTTTGCTCTAGTTCTGTGAAACATGTTGTTGGTATTTTGATAGGGACTGCACTAAATGTATAGATTGCTTTGGATAGTATAAACATTTTAGGAATATTTGTTCTACCAATCCATGAGCATAGAAGGTCCTTCCATTTCTTTGTGTTGTCTTCAATTTCTTTCATCAGTATTTTATAGTTTTCAGAGTACAAGTCTTTCACCTCTTTGGTGAGGTTTATTCCTAGTATCTTATTTTCTTTGGTGCAGTCATGAGTGGGATTGTTTTCTTAATATCTCTTTCTGCTGCTTCATTATTGGTGTATATAGAAATACAACAAAATTCTGGACATTGATTTTGTATCTTGAGACCTTACTGAATTCACTTGTCCGTTCTAACAGGGTTTTTTTTGGTGGAGTCTTTTGGGTTTTCTGTATATTGTATCACGTCATCTGCAGATAGTGAAAGTCTTACTTCATCCTCACTGACTTGGATCCCTTTTATTTCTTTTTGTTGTCTGGTTACTGTGGCTAGGACTTCCAGTATTGTCTTGAATTAAAAAGTGGTGATAGTGGACATCCTTGTGTTTTTCCTGACCTTAGGGGAAAAACTCTCAGTTTTTCTCCATTAAGGGTAATGTTAGCTGTGGGACTTTCATGTACGGCCATTATTATGTTGAGGTATGCTTACTCTAAACCTGCTTTGTTGAGGGTTTTTATCATGAGTAGATGTTGTACTTTGTCAAATGCATTTTGGGCATCTATTAAAATGTTCATATGATTCTTATCCTTTCTCTTATTGATATGATGTCTGATATTGACTAATTTGCAAGTGTTGAACCACCCTTGCAGCCCAGGAATAAATCCCACTTCGTCGTGGTAAATGATGTTTTAAATGTATTATTGGATTTGGTTTGCTAGTATTTTGTTGAGGATTTTTGCATCTATGTTCATCAGGAGTATTGGCCAGTAGTTCACTTTTTTAGGAGTGTCTTTATCTGGTTTTGGTTTTGGGGTAATGCCTCATAGAACAGATCTGGAAGTTTTCCTTCCTTTTCTATTTTTGGAGATAGTTTGAGTATTAACTCTTCTTTAAACGTTTGGTAGACTGGGGCGCCAGTTAGGTGGCGTTAGGTGGCCCAGCCAATTAAGCGTCTGACTCTTGGTTTCCACTTAGCTGATGGTCTCACGCACAGTCCCTGAGTTCCAGTCCCACATCTAGCTCTGTGCAGACAGCACGGAGCCTGCTTGGGATTCTGTCTCTCTCATTCTGTGCCTCTACCCCCGCGTATATGTGCGCTCTCTCTCTTTAAATAATGAATAAATGTTGGGTAGAATTTGCCTGTGAAGCCATCTGGTCCTGGGACTTTTGTTTGTTGGGAGTTCTTTGATTACTGACTCAACTTATTTGCTGGTTATTGGTCTGTTCCAATTTTCTATTTCTTCCTGTTTCAGTTTTGGTAGTTTATATGTTTCTAGGGATTTATCCATTTCTTCCAGGTTGTCCAATTTGTTGGTATATAGTTTTTCATAATATTGTCTTATAATTGTTAGTATTTCTGTGGCATTGGTTATTATTTCTCTTTTCTCAATTGTGATTTTATCTATTTGAATCCTTTCTCTTTTTTTCTTGATAAGTCTGACTAGAGGTTTATCAATTTTATTGATTTTTTCAAAGAACAAGTTCTTAGTTTCATTGATTAGTCCTGTTGTGTTTTTTAGTTTTTATATCATTTATTTCTGCTCTAATCTTTAATATTTCCTTCCTTCTGCTGGTTTTAAGTTCTGTTTGTGGGGTTTTTTTTTTTTTCTATCTCCTTTAAGTATAAGGTTAGGTTACTTGTGACTGCCCCTTTTCACTTGATTAATATTCCATTGCATGAATATACCACATTTTATTTACTCACTGCTCAGAAAAGACATTCCTTGGAGGACACTTGGCTGGTTTATGCCTTTTGACTGTATGAACATGTGGATGCATATTTTTATGTGGATGCATATTTTCATTCCTTCTGGGTATTTACCTAGGACTGAAATTGCTGCATCATATTGTAATTCTATATGGAAACTTTTGAAGAACTGACACTATTTTCCAAAGTAGCTGCACCATTTTATATTCCCACCAGCAGTATGTAAGAGTTCCGATTTTTCTACA
The DNA here is from genome assembly GCF_006229205.1 of Suricata suricatta. Taxonomy (NCBI): domain Eukaryota; kingdom Metazoa; phylum Chordata; class Mammalia; order Carnivora; family Herpestidae; genus Suricata; species Suricata suricatta. The sequence continues at coordinate 123,284,557 of NC_043708.1, forward strand.
TCCTTGCTAGCACCGGTTACTCTCTTTATTATGATCATAGCCACTATCCTAGTGGGTGTGAAGTGGTATGTCACTGGAGTTTTGATACACATTTCCTTGATAATTAATGATGTGAACATCTCCTTATGTGCTCTTTGACCATTTATGTGTCTTCTTTAGAGAAATGGCTATTCGGAAACTTTGCTCATCTTTAAATTGGGTTGTCTTATTATTATTACCATAGAAGTTGTTTATTTATTCTGAATGCAGGTCACTCCTCAGAAATACGATTTGCACAAGTTTTCCAGAAACCACTCTTTAGATGTTTGTTTATTTGAGAGAGATGGAGAAAGTGTGAATGGGGGGAGGGTAGAGAGATTGGGAGAGAAAGAATCCCAAATAGGCTCCGCGCTGTCAGTGCAGAGCCCCATGTCGGGCTTGATCTCATAAACTGTGAGATCATGACCTGAGTCGATATCAAAGAGTTGGAGGCTTAACCAACTGAGCCACCCAGGAACGGCCCACAAACCATTTTTTAAACTTCCTAAATAATACTATTTTTGAAGATGAGCGGTCGATGAAGATACTGGTCTCTGACGCCACTCAGCCACTAATGTGATGTTATAACATTTGTTGCCACATTTTGATATATGATTAAGTGAAAGAAGCAGGTTATAAAACAATCCAATTCTTCTAAAATATATGTGTGGGAAATCCTCTGGAAGGGTATGTATCAACGTGCACAGCACTCATCTTTGGATATTATGATTGTATAGTTTTTATTATTTTTTTCTATTTCTTTTTTAATGATGGATACATATTCTTCTTATAATAAAATATTCTCAAAAATGTTTAAAGCTTAGCTGGATAAGAAAATGCCTTCCACACTGGCACATAAGTTTGACTGATTATGCTTATTATTTGGACTTTCCAAAATTGTCTGCGGGTGGGTGTGAGACCACAGTTGAACCTGAGGCCAGGGCATTCGGTTCCAGATAGACTCCTGGTTGGGAGGGGAAGAAATGAAAGGTATGACGATGTATAGGCATTTAATACCAATCTGTGTGCCTTGCTTCAGTGTGCAGGGCATTTTAGACATCTTGTTTGGTTCTCACAACGACCCTGTTGGGCACCAGTGTTGAGATGAGGAAACCAAGGTCTTGCCCAGGGTTGTGTGTCCTGGTCAGTAGGAATGCTCAAGCTCCGGTTGGGGTTTTCTCCTCCTGCTGCAGTACTTGTAACTGACGGTCCTGCCTCTCATCCCGTGTCCTTCTTTTTTCTTTCTTTAATGTTTATTTATTTTTGAGGGGTGGGGAGGGGTAGAGAGAGAGGGAGACATAGAATCCGAAGTAGGCTCCAGACTCCGTGCTGTCAGCACAGAGCCCAGTGTGGGGCTCGAACCCATAAACTGTGAGGTCATGACCTGAAGCCGAAATGAGATGCATATCTGACTAAGCCACCTAGGTGCCCCCTGCGTCCTTTTTTTAAATAAAATTTTCTCCAAGCGTCTGGTATTTAAAAGCTCACTTTCTGATACCTGAAAAAGTGACGTGGCGTTAACTGGGGTGACATGCTGTGCTTTGGGCTAAGAGAGTGGATAAATGGGCAAAAGGAAGAACAAATTGTCCCTGTTCTCCACCATTACAGACTCTCAAATACTTTTCTCTTCTGTCTTGGGAAAGGAAAAATTGTTGGATGGATTAGCTTATGCCTTGCTGTTGTTTACTTTTCTATGGGTATTTTTTTGCGTTTTTAAGCTTAATTACTAAGCTTTGAATTTTGCTTTCCTTTAACGCTTTTGTTCAAATGAAACCATCTCGTATCACCACTACTTTGTATTTGCTTATTACCCTTCCATGATTTTTACAGCAGCCTTGGAAACAAAGGACCCATTCTTTATTTCCTTGGCACATGCTTTATCATCTATGAACATGAGAAAGGAAGAAGGTGATTTTTTTCCCCCTTTGCTCAAATATCTGTGGCATTGTTTGACTTCTCAAGGCTAAATTAGATGGGAAAAAAATCTGAAGTCATTTTGAAAGTATGTAGCTTTTTCTAAATTCTAGACCAGAGGTTGGCAAACTTCTTCAGTAAAGGCCCAGACAGTAAATATTTCAGGCTTTGCCGTTGTCCACTGCACTGAAGCTACTCAGCTCCACCATTATAGTGCAAAAGCAGCCATAGGCAATGTGTAAACAAGTGGGTGTGGCTATGTGCCAATAAAACTTTATTTACAAAAAAAAGACAGTGAGCAGATTCGGTGCACAGGCCACAATTTGCTGCCTCCTGTTTTCAGTTGTTTAGAAACATTTGTCTACCAGGAATCTCATTTTTGGGCTGAGCGATTTGTTATCAGCCATATGTTTCGAGGCCTCTTTCTGTCACCAAAGATGCTAGTGGGTTTTCTCTTCAAAAAGAAAATATGATTAGTTAAAAAGCTAAATATTGCTCACTACATCCAAAGTTTATTAAGAGTCAGAAGGCAAGCCCAGTATTACTAAGTCACTGATTAATCTCTTTCTCTCTAAGATTAGGAGTTGCTGCAAGCTAGAACCTGGACCTGAGTTGGTCCAGGAACATATCTCTGATCTCCTCCTGTGTTTTCAACCTCCTCCCATTTATAGAACATATCCAAGTTCATAAGCTATTCAGTCAGCATTTTATTTCACTATTGCCATTGGGAGCATAGATCTGAGCAGCCATCTTCTATCAATTAATTCCCTTTGAAATTTATTACAGGGCAAAAATAGTTGTGCAAAATGTCCAGTAACTGAGTTAAAAACAAGACCGGGGGACACCTGGGTGGCTCAGTCGGTTAAGCATCTGACTTCGGCCAAGGAAGTGATCTCACAGTTTGTGGGTTTGAGCCCCGCATCAGGCTCTGTGCTGACAGCTCGGAGCCTGGAGCCTGGAGCCTGCTTCTGATTCTGTGAGTCCCTCTGTCTGCTTCTCCCCTGCTCATGATCTGTCTCTCAAAAATAAATAAGTGTTAAAAAATTAAAAACCAAAAACCAAAAAAAAAAAAGACCCAAAACAAGACCTGGTTTTTTGTTTTTTTGTGTGTGGTTTCTTAGTCACTTGCTCACATCATATCTCAGTTTACCCATGGGCAGCAGGAAATTGTAAGTCCTTTTTGTAGTAAAGATGCTAGGGTAAATGGTAATGTAGAAAGTGTTAGTGCCTTTCAAAATGAATTTTACATGTAAAATTTTCCCATGCAAGAAAAAAGTTTCTATTTCTTAGCAACTATTTTAGAGAAGGCTATTTCTAAATGTCTACTATTGTGTTTGCTAAGCAAAATATAGGGATATATATTTTTTATGTGAAAGAGTTTTATCCTGAGAAGCTAAAGAATCTTTTCCCACCACTGCTTTTACTTACAATGTTTAAGTTAACATTTTTCTGATGTCAAAGTAATGCAATTAAATTTTTTAAATGTTTATTCTTGAGACAGACAGAGCATGAGTGGGGGAGGGACAGAGAGAGAGAGGGAGACACAGAATCTGAAGCAGGCTCCAGGCTCTGAGCTATTAGCACAGAGCCCAGTGCAGGACTTGAACTAACGAACCACAAAATCATGACCTGAGCCGAAGTCACACATTGAACCGACTGAGCCACCCGGCTGCCCCAGTAATACAATTTTATAGAAGAAAATTTGGGAAACTTAGAAAGCATAAACAAGAAAAGTAAAATCACTTACAACCAACTCCTTTAAGATAATTATTGAATGGTAACATTTTAGTGTCCATTTAGATATCTTTTTATGCATATGTATACATATAGATTAGATACAACATTTCACCTGCAGAGGCTATTATACAAAGCAGTTTTTAATATTCTGCCTTTTATACTTACACTTTTATACTTCTCTGTTGGTAAATATGGATCATAATGGCTATGTGGCATTCTACAGTATAGACATGCTTACTACAATCTGCTTGAATGATCTCCTACTGATATACTTTAAGTGCTTTGTATTTTTCCACTATTACAAAGCATGCTTAGGTAAGCGTTCTTATACATACCTTCTTGCCCTGCCAGAGTATCTCTTCAAGATAAACTACTAAAAGTGAAATTAACAGAAATATGTGTGTGTACTTATATATGTATAATTTTGATATGGAGAAGTTTATGCTCAAATTATATTCTTTCTAACAGTTAATGAGAATGCTTTATACCCTCACCAATACTAGGAAATTTCTATAATTTCTCAGCAGATCAGTTAGCAGCATCTTGGCCTCCTTTATGTTTGCTGTTATTGTTTTGTTAAATATTTTATGATTTTATAGCCAAATCATGGAAAGAGCCCAAATGTCCATCAACTGATGAATGGATAAAGAAGGTATGGTTTATACATACAATGAGAAAGAATGAAATCTGGCCATTGCAATGACGTGGATGAAACTGGAGGGTGTCATGCTAAGTGAAATAAGTTAGTCAGAGAAAGACAGATATCAAATGTTTTCACTCATATGAGGAATTTCAGAAACGTAACAGAAGACCATGGGGGAGGAGAAGGAGAAAAAATAGTTTCAAACAGAGAGGGAGGTAAACCATAAGAGAGTCTTAAATACAGAGAACAAACAGAGGGTTGATGGTGGGGGGACAAGGGAGAGGGGAACATGGGTGATGGGCATTGAGGAGGACGCTTGTTGGAATGAGCACTGGGTGTGGTATGTAAATGGTGAATCATGGGATTCTACTCCCGAAGCCAAGAGCACACTGTGTACACTGTATGTTAGCTAACTTAATGATAAATTATTTTTTAAAAATATTTTGTGTTTTTTAAACCATCACCTACATAGTACCTACTATATGTCAAAGACTATTCTAAGTGTTTTTATGAGTGTTGACTAATTTAATCTTCATTATTAGCCCAGTAAAGGAGGCACTGTTATTATTCTTTTTTTAAAAAAAAACATTTATTTATTTTTGAAAGACATAGAGAAACAGAGCACATGCCGGGGGCCGGGCGGGGAGCGGGGTGTGTGATGCACGGCAGAGAGAGGGAGACACAGAATTCGAAGCAGGCTCCAGGCTCTAGTCTGTCAGCCCAGAGCCTGATGCAGAGCTTGAACTCATGGACCACAAGATCATGACCTGAGCTGAAGTCAACGCTTAACTGACTAAGCAACGCAGGTGCCTTGGCATTGTTATTATTCTTAACTTAGAAATGAGGAAGGTGTTCAGCAACTGGAAGCTCAGACGTGTAATAAATAGTGGAGCCAGGATCTGAACCTTCTTGGTTATTCTGAAGTCCATACTCTTGACCACTGTGCCCTGCGGCCTCCTACAAGAAACAAAACTTAGCTGGCTAGGAAACCTGAAAACAGGGGTCCGAGAGCCAAATCCTAACCACCAGATCACCTATTTTTCCCATCTGTATGTATCCTATTTAATTATTTAAAAAACAATCTCTCTGATGATTTTTTAGGGTGTATCAAAGTCAGAAGAAACCAAAAGAAGCCCTGCCCCACTTCCAAGAGGCTTTACAGTACATTGAGATCAGTAGAGGTGAAAAAAGTCTGGAGTGTGTACCAATACTGAAGGAATTAGCAGGTGTAGAGCAAGCCCTGGGAGTTCACGACGCATCCATCAAGCATTTCCTACAGGTAAGCCGGAACATACTGGCCGCCAGAGCTCTTCTGGACCCAGCGCCTTCACGGACCAGTGGAACAGCAGCTCTGAGGGTGGCTGGGTTTTGTTATTTGCTCTCGGTATGTAGAACACTTGGCCTGGTGTAAATGTTCAACAACGTTTCATGTAGATGACCATGTGGATGAGTGTGGGACAGTGGTCCACTGTGACCGGGTGCGTGGTCCTCACACAGCCTGAGACTCCCCGATGATGGCCTTTCTCATATCAGGGGCGTAAGTCAAGTCTTAATTTTCTAAAGTTCTTTATCCTTTCAGGTTTATCTATTTAGAACTTATGTTATCAAGCTGATTAGGGTTTTTTTCCACTATACTCTAAAACACTCACCTGAAGCCACTTAGAGGTGTCATTTATTAGCTGCTGATGTACTTTGTCCTCATAGGATTCCTGTGTGAGTATGTCATTCAGGGTTCTTTGGAGAAACAATAGGATACATACATAAAAAGAAAGTGATTGTTTTTAGAGAATTGGCCAACACTGTTGTGGGAGCTGACAAGTTCGAAATCCGTAAGGTGGGCAGGCTGGCTGAAAACTCAGGCAGGATCTCTCTGTTAGAGCCTTGAGGCAGAACTCCTTCTCCATCACTTGTATGTGGAATTTAAGAAACAAAACAGATGAACATATGGGAGGGGGTGGAAAGAAAAGAGAGGGAAACAAACCATAAAAGACTCTTCTTTAATTTTTTTTTTATTGAGAGAGAGAGAAAGAGCGCATATGCACCCATGTGAGCGAGTTGGGGAAGGGCAGAGGGAGAGGGAAAGAGAGAATCTTAGACAGGCTCTATGCCCAGTGCAGAGCCAGGCATGGGGCTCAGTCTCACAACAATGAGATCATGACCTGAGCCGAAATCAAGAGTTGGAGCTAAACCTGTTGAGGTACCCAGGCACCTGGAAGAGACTCTTAAAGATACTTAAGAGCAAACTGAGAGTTGATGGAGGAAGGTGGATGGGAGATAGGCTTAAGGGGTGATGGGCATTAAAGAGGGCACTTGTTATGAGAAGCACAGGGTGTCATATGTAAGTGATGACTCTCTGAATTCTACCCCTGAAACCAATATTGCAGTATATGTTAATTAACTAGAATTTAAATAAAATTTTGAAAAGAAAAAAAAGGATTTCTTCTTCTCCAAGAAACCTCAGCTTTTTGCTCTTTAGGCCTCCTACTGGTTAGATAAGGCCCATTCACATCAGTGGGAGCAATCTCCTTTACTCCAAGTCCAATGTAAATGTTAATCACATCTACAAAAATCCATTCACAGCAACATCTAGACTAACTAGTATTTGACCTAAAAACTGGGCACCATGGCCTAGCCAAGGTGACACATAAAATTAACCATCACAATGAGTTTGATGTTTTTATATTGCATCATCTGCTAAAAGTACATGTTAAATTGTTTTCTCAGAATTTTTACCTATTAAAATTATAAAATGTACACCAAACTCATTCTTGTTATTTCAAATGAGATGCAATGACATAGGACTGAGAATTTCATATTGTTATTTCTTTTTAAGTTTGTCTGACCATTTATTAGCCCACCCACAGTATATTAGAATGTCCCAGTCTGTCACTCTATCTGGATTCTCTCTCTTAATTACTGTCACCCTGTGACATACTACTATTTCCAGTTTATAGATAAGGAAATCAAGAATTAGAAAGGTTGAGGGATACGCCTAGGCATACCATCTATGCCAGTAAGTGGCATAACCCAGATTCAAACCCAGTATTTTTTAGAAACACTGTTCTGGCTGGTATGTAGGAGAATGGACCAAGAAAGAAGTGCCGAGAGCATAGGGAGACCAGTTAGGAGACTATCGAAGTAGCCAAGGCTGAAGGAGATGACACCTTGGACAGGGATGAGGATAGTGAGAATGAAGAAAAGCAATGGTTTGACAAAGATGTAAGAGGCAGAATTGATGAGTATGGAGACTGGGGAGAAGCAGGAATGGGGAAGGATCAGTGACGACTCCGAGGTTTCCAGTCTGAACAGCTGTGTGGATGTTTGTGCCAGTTACTGTGGGGGAGCAGGTGTGACCTCAGGTTTCAGTGGAGAGTCTGAGGTGCCCGCAAGGCATACAGGTGGAAAGGCCATCTAGTCAATTAGATAATCAGGACTAGAGCTCAGAAGATAGGTTAGGAAGTCATCTACTGGTATGCAGTAATTGCCTCGGGAGAGGATGAGACCACCCCGGGGGCAGGGGGGTTATTGAGTGAGAAGAGACAAGGACAGGACAGAGCCTTGAGGAACTTCATTCATTGGTCAAGTCAAGGAAGATAACCTGGCAAAGAAAGCAAAGAAGAATTTGGCAGAAACATGAGGAAGAGCAAAAGCAGCATCTTCTGTGTCCTTTGATACCATTTGCTATTGTGAAGGACACAGAGCTGTTGGGAGAATAATTTGAGTTAATGTTCATAAAGTGCTTAGCTCAATGTGCCTGATATATAATGCTACACAGGATTTTTAACATCTCTTTCTTTTCTTTCCTTTCCTTTGTTATCTTTTTCTTCCTCTGATGACTTTGTCGAGGGAAATGTTGGGACAACGATGAGAGGCACAAATCAGATTGTATGGTGAGTGGGATGTGAGGCAGAAAAGGTAGTAAACACAGGTACCTGTTTCCCAAAGTACTGAGAGATGAGGAAGGCCGGCCCAGGCAGAAGGAAGCAGAGGTCAGAAGGTGAGACGCAGTTCGACAATCAGGAAACTGTAAGAAATCCCCTCAGCCTGGGCAGTGGGAATGGTGAAGGCCGCCAATGAGTATCTTCAAACAGGGTGTTGAAAGTCCTGCTAAGGAATTTGAGCTTCACCCTAAGGGCAGTTCAGTGTTTTCAAGCAGACAGATTGACATTATGAGATTATCAGTCTAGAAGGGTCACTGCGGTATGCAGAACTGACCGGATAAGCAGGGAGGTCATTCAGAAGATGGCTGCAGCTGGCCAGGTAGGGGATGATGACACCTGGACTCAGGTGGTGTCATGGGAATAAAGAACGTGGACAGACTTGAGAGATGCTTGGAGAGTAGAAACGATGGGCGTGGGAGTGGGGGAGGTGGAGGAGTCTGGTGCTGTGCTGAGGTCACTGGGTGGGACCATTTACTGAGGGTAGGAACACTCAGTGGGCATGCCATATTTTGTTGGTGTCAATAATCCTGAATATTCTTTTTGTTGTGGTTGTTAAGGTTAATTTATGTATTTTGAGAGAGAGACAGAGAGCTTTAGCAAGGGAGGGGCAGAGGAGAGGGAGGGAGGGAGGGAGGGAGGGGGAGAGAGAGAGAGAGAGAGAGAGAGAGAGAGAGAGAGAGAGAATATGAATCCCAAGCGGGCTCCACAGTGTCAGAGCAAAGCCAGCTCAGAGCTCCAACCCATGAACCACGAGATCATGACCTGAACCAAAATCAAGAGTTGGATGCTTACTTGACTAAGCCATCCAGGCACTCCTATTCTGAATATTCTTATACAAAATGCTTTTCTCTTTGATTATTTGCTGGTATAAATTTCCTGAAGTTAAACCACTACCAGGAAAGTTGTGAATATTTTATAGTTCTTGATTCAGATCGACATTCTGAGGTTATCTTGATTTACCTTGCCACCAGAAGTGGGTTTTGCTTTGTTCTCCATTGAACCAGTTTTACCGAAACTTTGCCAACTCTTTTACACTGTTTTACTTCCACATTGTAGAATAGAGGCTCAAATTTAATTTAAAATGTTTTTCTTAATTCAGTTTTCCTAAATGTTTCCTGATTATATCCAGATCTGCCCTTAAAATCTCAGTGCAATCTTTGCTGTACCAGCTTCTAAAGTTTAAAGACATCAAGTAAAATATGCTCAGAGTCCCCCAGTGAGGTCATTACCAGTAACAGAATTCACTGGAATGAAAGATTGGTGGCTCCTAAGACCTAACAGTGTTCATGCCAGAGACCTGAGTTTGGTTTAGAAAAGGATTTCCCAAACTGTGTTCCATAGGGTACTAGCACCTCACAAGAATTCATAGGTCTTCCTAGAAACCATGTCTGTGGTTAAATAAATTTGAGAACTATTAAGTTAAACAGATGTCTCAAACACATGCTTTTAAATATAGTGCATTAAAAATACTAATGTGGATTGTGAATGGAAAGGAGGGTCAAACAAGGCTGTGAGACACTAGTGTTCCGTGGGCCGTAGTTTAGGAAACACTGGCTTAGAGAAAGAAATTGGGATTTCCAAAGGCAGGGATCATCAAAGGGATTCAAATGTAAGGCTGTCTTCCAGTGTATAGGTCTTATCACTCCTAGGAACCCTTCGTGCTATGTGAATGGAAAATGGGTTAGGAAATGCCTCTTGTCTATAGGGTTCAGATTCACCATTTTAAAGTACTTTGTCATATTCATTCTCCCTATCTGTTTGTATAGACCTACACACCCACAGACACACACGCATATACAGAGTGGTAACTATTTACATTCTGTAATCATCTGAAAGTACTTGAAATTACCATGTCCTTTTATCCCTGAAAACTTAACAAGGATATTCTTTTATGTAATCGCGATACAGTTACCACATTCAGGAATGTTCATGTTGGTACAGGCCATCCTCTGTTTTGTCAGTTGTCCCAGTACTGTCCTTCATGTTTTTGTATTCATTTAGTTGTTCTGCCTCTGGTCTTTAATCTAGAGTGGTTTCTCAGCTTGTCTTTGTCTGCTTTGACATTGAAATGTTTGAAGACCATAGGCCAGTCATTTGTACCTTAGTTTGGGTTTGTCTGATGTTTTCTCATGACTAGATTTGACAATGCATGCCCTGCTAGAATACTACCAAAGGATATTGTATTTTTTAGAGCATTGCATCTGGAGGCACATGGTGTCCACTGGTCTTTCATTATTGACATTCAATTCATCACCCAGTCACAGTGATTCTTCTCTGCATAATAATGATTTTTTTCCCCTTGTAGCCAGTAAGTTTTCTGTAGAGAGACATTTTTAAGACCATGTATATATCCCACTCCTTTCCAACTTTTCTCTACATTTAGCATTGATGAATCTTTCCCAAACCAGTCTTTACTGTGGTGGTTGCAGATTCATGACCTTCCATTCTACCATTCCATCCACATTTATCAGCTGACATTCTCCTGGTAAGAACGTCCCTCCCACTATAGATGCCAGTGAGGGTGTGGAGAGATGAGCACCCTCCTACACTGTTTGTGGGAATGTAAACTGGTGCAGCTGCTCTGGAAAACAGTGTGGAGGCTCCTCAAAAAATTAACAATAGAACTCCCCTATGACCCAGCAATAGCACTGCTAGGGATCTACCCAAGGGATACAGAAGTGCTGATGCATAGGAGCACATGTACCCCAATGTTCATAGCAGCAATGTCAACAATAGCCAAATCATGGAAAGAGCCTACATGTCCATCAACTGATGAATGGATCAAGAAGATGTGGTTTATATATACAATGGAATACTACATGGCAATGACAAAGAATGAAATCTGGCCATTTGTAGCAACATGAATGGAACTCAAGGGTGTTATGCTAAGTGAAATAAGTCAGGCAGAGAAGGAGAGATACCATATGTTTTCCCTCATGTGTGGAATTTGAGAAACCTAACAGGACCATGAGGGTGTGGAAGAGGAAAAAAATTGTTGAGAGGGAGGGAGGCAAACCATAAGAGACTCTTAAATACTAAGAACAAACTGAGGGTTGATGGGTGTCAGGGAGAGGAGAAAATGGGTGATGGGCATGGAGGAGGGCACTTGTTGGGATGAGCCCTGGGTGTTATATGGAAGCAAACTTGACGATAAACTATTAAAAAAAAAAGAACGTCCCTCCCTCCACCCACTAAGTTATTTACTTGTTATGTGTGTGTTTGCTTTTTTCACTTAACAGTGTATCCTGGAAATCACTTTATAGAAGTTCATTCATTTGTACAAAGGTATAATACTCCATTTTAGGCACATAGTGTGTTTTGCTCAAATAGTTTTCTGTTTGGGTGTTTAGATCAGTTCCAATATTTTGTAATTACAAATAATGTTGTAATGAATAATCTTACACACATATATTTTTATATTTTTGGAGTCGGATCTTCAGGGTAAATTCCTAGACGTAGGACTAGTCCCTCAGTAGAGGGAGCATGTGTTGGTAGTTTTGCAGCATATTGCCTTTCATTGGGCTTCTACCATTCATACTTCCGCCAACAATGTCTCAGTGTGCGATTTCCCGACAGCCTCTTCCAAAGGAGCGTATCATCAAGCTTTTGAATTACTTCCTATCAAATAAGTGAGAAAGGACATCTCAGTATAGGCTTAATCTGCAAAATGGAATTAAATATCTTTTCATATGTTCAGTGGATCTTCTTAATATATTTTTGGTGAATATTCTTTTCATATCATTTGTCTACTTTTTATTATTTATTTTTTTTAAGTTTATTTATTTTTTGAGAGGGAGAGAGACAGAGAGCACGAGCAGGGGTAGAGCAGAGAGAGAAGGAGACACAGAATCCGAAGCAGGCTCGGCTCCGAGCTGTCAGCACAGAGCCCGACCCAGGGCTGGAACCCATGAACTGTGAGATCATGACCTGAGCCAAAGTCGGACACTTAAGCGACTGAGCCACCCAGACACCCCCATTTGTCTACTTTTTAATAGGATTTTTATTCTAGTTTATTTTATTCAGTTTCCCTTAACTGTTAAAAGTCTTTACATATTACATGTATTGTCCTTTAATCTATGACATATAAGTCTGTACACCCAATCTGTCATTCGTGTTTTATTTTGTTCATAGTGTTTTTATTGAAATAAGTCATATTCTGTAAAAGTCACCATTTTAAAGTGCACAATTTAGTGATTTTATTATATTCACAGAGCAAGCATTACCGCTAACTGCAGAACCATTTTTTTAAAGTTTATTTATTTATTTTGAGAGACAGAAAGAGAGAGAGCACAAGTGGGTGAAGGGCAGAGAAAAGGAGAGACAGAATCCCAAGCAGGCTTCGCATCATCAGCGCAGAGCCTGATGCGGGGCTTGAACTCATGAACCGCGCTATCGTTACATGAGCTGAGATCAAGAGTCAGACACTTGATGAACATGGAGGAGGGCACTTGTGGGGAAGAGCACTGGGTGTTATATGGAAACCAACTTGACAATAAACTATAAGCAAAACAGAGTCAGACACTTAACCAACTGCGCCACCCAGGTGCCCCAGCAGAATATTTTGATCACCTCAAAAGAAACCTGCACTCATTGGGAGTTACTCTCCTTATTTCTTCTGTCCCTTATCCCCTGGCAGCCACTAATCTCCGTTGTATCTCTGTGGATTTGGCTGTTACAGACATTTCCTGTAAATAGAATCGTATAATATGTGGCCTTTTGTGTCTGACTCTTTAATCTAGCATATTGCTTTCAAAGTTCATCCATGCTTAGCAGATATGAGTACTTCATTCCCTTTTAATGGCTGGATAGTGTTTTGTTATATAGAATGACCACATGTGTTTATCTCTTCATCAGCTGATGGATGTTTAGGTTGCTTCCACTCTGTGAAGATGACAAATAATGCTTCTATGAACATTCACGTACAAGTTTTTATATGGATATATGTTTTCAGTTATCTTGGCTATAAGACTAGGAGTGGACTTGCTGGGTTCTATGGTACCCAATATTATCAATTTGAGGAACCACCAAGCTGTTTTCCAAAGCAGCCTTAGCCTCCGATATTCCCACTAGCCATGCATGAGGGTTCTATTTTCTTCACAGATAATAACCAACACTCATTATTATCTGTCCTTTTTATTTCAACCATCCTGGTGAATGTGGAGCGGTATCTCACTGTGCTTTTGATTTTAATTTCTCTGATGACTCATGATATTCTGCATCTGTTTATAGGTATGTGGCTATTTGTACATCTTCTTTGGAGAAATGTCTATTCAAATCCTTTGCCCAGTTTTTATAGGGTTATTTGTCTTTTCATTGTTGACTTACAAGAGTCCTTCACACTGGATAGTAGATATCAAATGCATAATGTGTAAATATTTTCTCCTAATCTCTCTGTGTTGTCTTGTCACTTTCTTGATCACATCCTCTGAAGCACAAAGGTTTTCAGTTTTGGTGAAGTCTGGTTTATCCTTTTTTTCTGTTGCTTGTGCTTTTGGCCTCACGTCTAAGAAACCATTGCCTAGTCCAAGTTCATGAAGGCTTGTATCTGTTTCCTTTTAAGGTTTTTATAGTTTTAGTTTTTATATTTAGGTCTTTGATCCATTTTTAGTTAATTTTTTATAGACTGTAAAGTAGGCCTCTGTCTTCATTCTTTTGCATGTGAATATCCAGTTGTCCTTGTACCATTTATTACAAGGGCTATCTTTTCACCCTTGAATTATCTTAGTACCCATGCCAAACTCTGTTAGTTATAAATGTAAAGGTTTACTTCTGGATTTCTTTTTCTTTTTTTTTTT
>NC_043708.1:123298704-123368631 GCF_006229205.1 Suricata suricatta
TTTTTTTTTTTTTTTTTTTAATTTATTTTTGAAAGAGAGAGACAGCATGAGCAGGGGAGGGTCAGAGAAAGAGGAAGACACAGAATCTGAAGCAGGCTCCAGGCTCTGAGCTAGCTGTCAGCACAGAGCCCGATGCTGGGCCCGAACCCACAAACCATGAGATCATGACCTGAGCTGAAGCTGGACACTTAACCGACTGAGTCACCCAGGCGTCCCTTTCCTAGTGTCTTTCAACCATATTTTGCAGTAGAAGTTTTATATCTCTTTTGGGACCTTTATTCCCAAGTATTTTGCTCATTTTGATGCTCTTAGAAATGGAAGTGTTTTCTAAATTTCCTTTTCCTACTGTTCATTGCTAGTGTGTAGAAACGCAAATAGGATGTTGACTTTGCATGCTGCAACCCTGCTGAACTCCTTTATTGGTTCTAATATATTTTTGTGGATTCATCATGCTTTTTTGCCATGCCAAACCTTTCTTGATGCTTTAATGTCTTCAGCCTTTCCTTTCATTGCATTTGGATTTTGAATCGAAATTAGGATTGCTCTGTATTAGACTTACAGAGTACTTCACTCATTTTTATAATACTTGTAAAGTTTAATAGGTGACTTTTATTGTTGTTTATTCTTGACACTAATAAAGATTAGAGAGTGTTTAAATAAATGCTTACCAGTCCTTATTAAAGAGATAGCTTTGTGAAGTTGAAACAGCCCTGGACGTGAAATCAGAAAATCCGAGTGGGAGTCCGGATTCTTCTGTTTGCCAGCTGTTTGATTGTACAAGTCATTTAACCTCCCCAAAAAAGGGGGAAAAAAACCCAATCCTACAAAAGACCCTATCCACTTCACAGAACTGCTCAAAGGTTCAAAATGGAAAGTGCTTTGTGGACCATTAGGCATAGTGCCAGTGTAAGCTCCTTTTATGTGTTAACGGTAATTATCAAACATTCATCAAGGCTCCTCGTTTCTTTAAGAGCTTTACCTAGACACAGAAAGGTACTGCATGGCCGCGGCTCTCCAGGGGAGCCCTTGCCTAAAAGCCATTTATTATGTACACAAAGAAAAGGGGTTTTGTTATTTTCCCTCTAGTTTTTCACTGTTCATTCCTTTGGAGTGAGAGAAACACCCAGAAAGAAAAGACCTTTTATTTTCTGTAGAGTGTCGACAAGTTCCAAAGTATTTTAGGAACTAGCCCATTAGAGGGGGGGGAAATTAACAAGCCCCACAGATCCACCACGCAGGGAGGCAGCGCCCAGGGGCTGGCAAGCGAGCCGTCCTAGGCACCGGGCCTCGGGGTCTGTGAGGAGCCATGCTGGCGTGACCGATTCTGAAACTGCTCATGGCAGATTTTGGCAATAGACCCTTGTTTTCCTACCCAAAAGAAAAATGGCAAGATTTAATTTCAGTGTGAATGTTTGTGGGTGTGTGTTTTCCAGGGGGGCATAAATTAACACCGCACCAGCATTAGTTCTTTTTTTACATCTCTGACAGTTGAATAGCCTATCTTTCTTTTCGGATTTCAGTGCAGCTCTGCCGCTCAGTCGGTAGTCCCCAAATTTGGCAGGGGGTAGCTCAATTTACAAAGTATAAGGAACTAATTTATCAGCCACTCTACTGAAAACTTTGAGGTCAGAAGACCTGGCTTCAGGTTCCTCTGGGCAAGTTATCAGTCTTGGCCAGGCTGAGGCGATGGCTTGTAGGGGCTCACACGGGGCTGGCTCCGGCCGGGTTCAGACGACACAGCAAATGACAGCGCCCCCGATCGGTTCTGGTTAATTGCTGTGTATTTGCTATAATGCGCTATTTATAATCTTCAAAATCCCTGAGAATACTAGCCTCTCATGTTTAAAATTGGAAAAGATGCAGAATGCAGTTATGATTCTATGCATCATAAAAGTTTTCTAAGAATGACATAAATCTGGGAGTTGTATTGTTTCCTTTTAAGTAACTATTTTTTATAAAAATGATACTGCAGCCACCTGGGTGGCTCAGTCAGTCGAGCATCCATCCCACTCTTGAATTGGCTCAGGTCATGATCGCAGGGTCATGAGATCGAGCCCTGAGTTGGGCTTGAAATTCTCTCTCTCCCTCTGCCCCTCTCCAAACTCATACTCTCTGTCTCACACAAAAATACAATACAATACAATACAATACTCTTTATATTTAAAAAGATCAAGCCATGTAGAAAAATGCGAAAAAATGAGTTACAAGTCACCCAGGACTCCCCTCCCAGAAGTAGCTAGTGTTGACATATGTAACATCTTTCTTCTGGATATGTACATGTGGGTATAGATTGAGAGACAGGAAGACAAGAAAGAAAAAAGAGAAACAAAAATTGATGAATTTGACAGCAGAAAAAAAAACTTCGTGACAAAATATCACAGTCAAAAAATAAATATCAAAGAGAAGAGCTATAGAAAGAGTTCTTACAAAATGTAGGTGAAAAAGACAACTCAGTAGAAATCAGGGCAAAAGACAGGAATGGTGCGTTTACAGAAGAGGAAATACAAACGGCCAACAACCATATAAAAATGATCTTCAGCAACCTTTGTTAGTAAAGAAATGCACTTAAATTCAGGAGATGCCAATTTTCACCTAGCTGTGGGCAAAATCAAAAAGTTTGATGATACCTCACGATGGCAAAGGTACTAGGAAGCAGGCGTCCTCATACCCTGCTTGAAGGAGTGAGGATTGGCACCACTGTGGAGGAAACCAGTGGGTAGTCCCCCTCCAATTTTATAAGGGAATAGCGAGCCCTTAGAAATTAGAAATACCCTTAAAGCCCATCAATAGAAGACCTGTTAGGAGGTTGTGGTGTATCCATGTGATCGAACACCATAACCACAGGAAGAATGAGATGCCCAAAGTGCATTATTGTTATTATTTTGTAAATGGCAGATGTAGACCAGAATGTTTATTCAGTCAACAACCGGCTGGACCCTACAATGTGCCAGGCACAGGGGTCGGCACTGGGACTGTGATGGAGGGCCCTGCCCTCGAGGAGGAGTCTAGAGAGTGACAGAGGCCTTAGCTGAATAGTCCCACGGATGAATGTAAAGTGGCAACTGTGACATGCACACAGGGAGAGGGACCCGGTGCTGGGAGAGCTCCCAACTGAGCGGCCTGAGGACTGATAATGAGACACCCCGAAGATTGAGGAGAGGGGAGAGAGGCCATCGTGGCAGAGCCCAGATGGGTGGTGGCAGGTGAGTTTGGGCTGGGGGAGGGCGCAGGACAGCGTCAGGTAACGATCGTGTGTGCGTGTCTGTGCCTGGGTGTGTTTAGGAACATGCGCCCCTAGGGGCACCTGCGTGGCTCAGTAGGTTAAGATTCTTGATCTCAGCTCAGGTCTTGGCCTCCGGGTTGTAAATTCAAGCCCCACATTGGGCTCCACACTGGGCATGTAGCCTACTTTAAAAAAAAAAAAAAGGCCTATATGTGTGTATGTTTGTGTAAGCATATCAGTATCTCTGAGCTACACAGGGAACTTGATAGCGATGACTATAAGGAGTCAGACTGGGGATCGGGAGAAGAGGGTGAGACTTAAGGACCGAAGGGAGAGGGCATTTTCACTTACCACGTAGGATTTTCCAAAATTGCATACTGATATTACTCTTACAATCTAAAAACCCAGTTAAGAAAACACATGCTTCTAACCAGGAGAGGATGAAAATCGAAGTTCCCAACATATCTATTTTGGTGCTGACCGTTACAGAGGGAAGGGCCTTTTCTCCCCAGCCCTTCGGAGGAGCTAAAACTGACGACTGGAGAGCTGCCACTGAGGACTCTCTCTGACTATTAAAAGAAACTGGCTTAGCCTGAGGCCTTCAGAACTCAGTTTTGGAATGCCCTGGGCACCCAGTGACTACCCTTTCATCTACGCCCCCCAGAGAGTCCCAACAACATCTTTTAGCCAAGGCCCTCCGGCTGCCCCAGGCCCCTGTGGTGTGGGTGGCCGTGAGAGGCTTCCTTCCTGGCCAGGAGCTGGAGAGGAAAGGAAGCGGCAGCCTTGGGCTGCATGGCCCTGTCTGGTACAAGGGCATCAGCCCAAAGCCGAACGTTGCATGGCCTGCTGGGGCAAGGCCAAGAGGGAGACTACGTGGCTGCACAGCTCGTCACTTATAAAAGAAACACAGCAAACTCACACCTCACAATGACAAGGGGACTTGAGCTTCTGTTGAATTAAAGCACTATCTTGAACCAAAACAGAAAAACACAGACACTCGGCGGAAGGCCCCGAACATTTGCTCCATCCATCATCCACTGCCCGACTCCCCGCTCTGGTGTCCCTGTATGGTTCGCTCTCAGAAGCGGCTTGGAGACCCACTCTGCCCCGGGCCATCCGTTCAACCTCTGGGCCAGATCTACTACTTAGCAACCAGTTCTCCGACTCTTAAGTAACACTTCCTTACACTGATTAGAAGATCCTTTTTCTGTAACATCTACCTTCTTAAAAAGCCAGATGTCAGACTTGAGCAGGAGACAGTCTGGAATCACAGACCTTCGTTTGAATCCCTGTCTGCCACTGAGCCCTCTATGTGGCCTTCAGTTAGTTGCTTCATCTCCTGAAGGCTTCATTTCCCCATCTATAAATTAGGGTGTTAACAGCACCCTCACCATTGATTCTGAGATTAAACAAGCTGGTGTATGTAATCCGCATAACACCACAGCTGGCCAAAGTAGGTGCTTAGTCAAGGTTAGGTCCCACCCTCCCAGTGTCCCTCTCTAGTTCTAGGGCCTCAACTACACAAAGCTATCCTGACGGCGACTAAGCTGCAGACTTATGTTGCCTTCCCCACGGAAGTTTTTGTCTCCAGGGTAAGTAGAGTCAGCTTAGGTCCACAAAGGCACCTTGAGGTATGTGTGGACTCTCCACTTTCTACGGGAGAAGAGATTTCTCTCTGAGTCAGTGATCCCCCTCGTCATTACTAAATGGGAAAAAAAATCCATCCCTCTCTCCTGCTAAGAGTCAGTCAGAGCCTTGCATGTCTTGAGTGTTCACGTGATGGGGTCTGCCTGCGTAAATAGAAACATCCTTCTTACTAGTCATCAAGTTTTCTCTTCAAGAACTATTACACATTTCACAAATCCAAGGGGACAGGCTCAGTCCGATAAGAGTCCGCCAGCTATGGCTCTGGCTGTGTCTCCTGACAGCTGGATGGGCGCCGTGGAATCGCTGGTCCTCCCGGAAATGCGCAGGAAGGCCGAACGCAGCCTTCTGCTCCGCGCCTTGCCAAGGCTTGAGGTGGTTAGTTTTATGATCGAGGTTTTTCAGTTAATGACCTTGCTCAATATGAGATATTAAAGGTTGTATTTTTGGTGTTGTTTTTAACCCAGTACCGCATGTTACCGGCTCAAGAGATTTAGGAATGTTAAATACTGCCTCTCAGCTTCCAGATGACAACTGATAAACATGTAACTGTAAGATATTGAAAACAACAATGAACGGGAGGAGAAATTCAAACCTGGGAAATTAAATTACAAGGAGTCAAGCACAGATCCCCAGCGGGGCCCATTACTTGGGCTCCTGCATAAAGCCAGGAGAGGCAAGCACGGCTCCTATAATTCTGTTAACACTAACGAGTCCTTAAATGCTCTCAGATGTATATAACAGGGGTGTTTATATTCTCTTAGCAAGCAGAGTGTTGTTCCAGAATTGTGAACAGTGGTTTAATTTGGAAAATTGGGTAATCTAATCACTAATTTCTCAACTGCCTTGGTGCCTGCTCCCCACAGCAGCCTCCTATACCGTGCGGAGCTGTGGTTCTCGATCTGCATCACCTGAGCCCTCATGTTCCATGGAAGGCCTTTTGGGGGCAGCTGGGTAGGCGCAGCTCAGTGAGCTTCTAGACCCTCTGCACCTGCTTCAGTAACAGCAGCTCCACTCATACCTGCTCTGTATTTTAGAGACTGCAAAAGAATCTGTTTGGAACAAAAGGATTTTTTTTGCTTCAAGAGAAACTTGAAACTCACTGGTACCATGATGTTTGCTTCCTCTTGTAAATTACTTTTCCACTCACTGGTATGTTTCTGAATGTTACTGTGTTAATGTATTAGGTAGAGTTCAGTCATTGAATAAATAAACCATAATATATTCATTCCTCTTCTCATGGTTATTTAGATGATTCCCCTTTTTCACCATTTCAAATAATGTTGGTATCAACAGTGCTGAATGGTGAACTCCAAGCTGGCCAAGAAGAGAAGGGACAGGTGGAGGCAACGACTGGACAGTGAGTAGGGGGAGAGTGGATAAAGGGCTAAAGATTGCTGGGATGTGATCAAGGCAGGACCAAATAGGCTATGATAAGGGCCCGTGTGTGACGAGGGACACAATGTGGCATGTAGAAAGCATTTAAAACTTAAGGTAAATTGAATATGACTGAATTAAAGTAAACAATTTAATTTTACTGGATCAATGAGATGCTAATCCTGCACATTTTTAACATCACAGCTCTCTTTTCCTCCCCTCCCCCCATGTCAAATCAGCATAAACATCAGCATTGAACATCAAATATAAATTAGATTAGGGATTGAGTTTCTGAAGTGCGTAATGAATAATAAATGTTTGCTTATATTAGTATCTCACACAGAAAAATGTTGAGGTTATGAAGATTTTGTGAAATTCAGATCCGCTTAACCTCTCAGGATCCACTTTCTTGATATTATGAGCATTTTTGCTCTTGGAAAATTTTGTGTCCTGTCTCCAAAGGCAAAAGGCAACATACAGAACTTTCAGAACATGCCATTATTCATTTGAAAATAATTTTGAGGGGCGCCTGGGTGCCTCAGTCGGTTAAGTGTCTGACTTCAGCTCAGATCATGATCTCATGGTTTGTGAGTTCAAGCCCTGCATCGGGCTCTGTGCTGACAGCTCAGAGCCTGGAGTTTACTTCAGATTCTGTGTCTCCTCCTCTCTCTACCCCTCCCCCACTTGTGCTCTGTCTCTGTCTCTCTCTCTCTCAAAAATAAATAAATGTAAAAAAAAGTTTTAAACAAAAAGAAAAGAATTTTGATAAGGGTGTCTGACTGGCTCAGTCCATTGAGCATCTTGCTCTTGATTTCCACCCGGGTCATGATCTCACGGTTCGTGGAGCTGAGCTCCATGCCAGGCTCTGCATTGACAGCGATCTTGATTTGGAATAGCCCCTCTCATAAAAAGGCTAGAGCTAATAACTCAGCTGATTGTAATATGACAAGTAAGGTGACAGTCTAGAATCTGCCCTTACAACTCAGAAATGCGTTCAGCTGCTTATCAGAGGACCACGTCTCTATGGCCTTGCTGCCTCCCTGCTTGGTCTGGACTAGAAAGTTCTGATGGTGTGGCTTTATCTCCTAGGCCAGCTCCCACGGATTAGTCATGGCTCCTGGAGGCTGAACGGATCGGCGCCTCTGGGAAGTGTGCTGGCATCAATTAGTGATGTCTGCCAGCAGGGACGGGGCAGGGAGGAATGGCAGCGTTCTTGCCCTGGGAGAAAAAGCAAGACTGCAGTCAGAGTATCAGTCTCATCTCCTTCTTTTATTAGCCATCAGGTGTCCTAGGCAGCGCAGCCATTCCTCAACCTCAGCTTTTTCATCTACAAAACACGGGTAACAAAAACTGTTAAGAAAATGAAAATAGGTACTACACATGAGAAAGAAATCCTAACTGCTGTTAGGATGTCTTGCCTCTCCTAGTCTGGCGTTTCTCCCTTTAACTCATGGTATTCCAGTATTTTTGTCACTCTTTGGGCAATTAATTGCAAACCACCTGCCACCTTATGTGAGTGCATTATAGAACATCACGCTCAATTCCTTTTTGTACTGCCTACATTTTTGGTCTTAGCCTCGGCCTCTCCTGACGCAGGTGATCAGTAAGGATCTGTTTACTGAATGAATGTGAACCTATTATCAATAGCAATTTTTAAAACATTAAATGTT
Organism: Suricata suricatta; assembly: GCF_006229205.1. NCBI lineage: Eukaryota > Metazoa > Chordata > Mammalia > Carnivora > Herpestidae > Suricata > Suricata suricatta. The sequence continues at coordinate 123,306,619 of NC_043708.1, forward strand.
GATAGATAAAGAGTAACTATTTTCTCTTTATTCTTTACTTTGTATATTTTTATTTGTAGAGACGTGTTTTGTGTTTTATTTAGGAGGATTGTTACTATGTTTTTTAATTTTTTTAATGTTTTTATGTATTTTTGAGAGCAAAAGAGACAGAGCACCAGTGTATGAGGGGCGGAGAGAGAGAGGGAGACACAGAATCCAAAACAGCTTCCAGACTCTGGCTGTCAGCACAGAGCAGATGCGGGGATCGAACCCACAGACCACGAGATCATGACCTGAGCCAAATTTAGAAGCTTAACCGACTGAGCCACCTAGGCTCCCCATGGAGGATTGTTACTGTGTATATTAATGGGATCATAAGGGTTGTTTCTCTCTCTCTCTCTCTCTCTCTCTTTCTTTCTCTCTCTCTCTCAAAGAATTTTCATTTGGGCTCTATTTCTAAGGAGTGGAGCTGTTTCCTGTGAGCAGGCAGCCCCATGGGCCAGAGTGGAGAAGGCGCAGGCAGATGGCCTTGGTGGATCGGGCATTGGGGTGGCTGCTCACCCCTCAGCAAGGACCCCCTTTGGGCTGAGAGCATGGGGAAGGGGGGCTGGGCTCGCCCACTTCCTGTGCAGAGCACAGGCACTTTTTAGCCCACCCCCTTCCTTCTTGAAACCCTCCCCACCACACCCCTCAGCGGAGGTTGCACTCAGAGGAGCAGACTTTTAAATGGTTCACTGAGTGATGCGCCCTGGCCATGGCTTCAGGCCATCTGGACTCAGCCTTCAGGGCTTTGTCTCTCCACAACACAATGCTTTTCAAATCTCGGTCTCCGGAGAATTGACTGTGCTTCTACACAAATCATATTGTCTAGCTTGCTAGAAAGTTTCTTGGCTTTCTGCTTATCGCTCCAAGAACAGCGAGTCCCCTCTTGCTACCGCCAAGCATGTAAACAACCCTGTGTCTTCTTTCCTTGGTGACAGGCGCATCACATCGTGCTGAGCGGAAACCCGTCTCCGGAGGAGGCAGCAGTTTCTGCACATTTGGTCGCCCGCGCTGCCGTCGCTTCTGGGAGGATGGACCACCACGGTGAGCTTGCGCAGACCTTCTGTGGGCAGTGCGCCCTGCCTGCGCCTTGCCCGTCCCGGACGCGGGCCTGTGAACCAGCTGCCTTTAGGATGGGTGAACAGGTGGCTGGACCTGTGACACAGGTCCCTAGAGAGCTTTGGCGGCTCTATGTGGTCGTCCGGAGTTGCGCCCCTGCGTTACCTTCACCCGAATTTTCTACTTTCTATGCTGTTTGGCCCTTCTCTAAATCTTTTACTTTCAAACAGTGAGTCTTCATCCGAGCAGAGCTGGGCTTACAGGGAAATCTGCTGTACTTTCAGAGGTGATCTATTTTTAAAGATTGTTGTGGAGCTACTGTGGCAACAGATCAGGCCTGTTGGAACCCAGGCCTACAGACATTCACAGGACAGAGCTTTCGATCAGGATGAACTTTCCGTGGTGCCTTGGGAGTCTAAGAGGAGTTGTCACGTCTGAGTCAGATGGCTTTTTTTAGCCCCATGTAATAGGTGGAGTGGCTGGCTTGGGGAGCTCTTGAATCCACCATTGTAGACTCAGAGCATACAGGATGCCTCTATTCACGGACAACATGCATTCTGGTGGCTTATTTTTTGGTCAGAATATTCAGAGACAGACTATAACTCATAAAGAAGGCCTAGGGGTATACTCCAAGATATCAGATAAAAAATAATGATGTACTGTAGTAAAATGAGGTCCAGTGTGCCAGCAAGCCTCAGATGGAGATCTGGAAGGGTTGGGCTGCAGGGGCCAGGAGCTGGGCTAGAAGGCGGAGACTGGAGGGTAGGCAGAGATGAAGGGCCCCCCTCAATGAGCAGCCTGGTGTGCAGAGATCTCTGGGCCAGACAGGGCTCCAGTCCGGGGAGGAGCTGGTGAAGGGGATATCGGGGTTTATCCATCTGTCCATCCGACCTTACACACGCCTCATCCTGGTTTCCTGGAGCTTCGAGCACCTTTTTAGAGCTGGAGCAGCCTGTCTGGGGAGAGAGAGAGAGAAGACAGCAAACCTTCTGATCCTCTCTCCCTGAGACCCCCACATATAACAATCAACTTCAAAACCTTCAAAGGGCCAGCAGTTTTTTGACCAGCTTACTGGTGTTTAACATTCCTTTTTTATTTTTTAATATTTTTATGGGTTTTTTTTGAGAGAGAGTACAAGTGGGGGGGGGCAAAGAGAGACGGTGACACAGAATCTGAAGCAGGCTTCAGGCTCTGAGCTGTCAGCAAAGAGCCCGACGTGGGGCTTGAACTCACAAACCGTGAGATCATGACCTGAGCCGAAGTCCAATGCTCAACCAACTGACTACTCAGGCAACCCCAACATTCCTTTAATAGGGAAAGAGAATCTTCCATTCCCAACTATGATGACCGTTAAGATACAAACGCACATTTGATGGAAATCCCCACACTAGCAGGAGCCACGAATCTAAGTATCCTAGAGACCACGCAAGCAGTGTGAGCGAAACACACAGCCATTACAATACAGTAGGAGCGGCAGGCCTACTCAGAAATGGCAGCCACTGTTGGTTGTAATATGAGAGAGGCGACACAGAGTGTGGGGACTGTGGCAAACCGGAGAAGCCCGTGCCCTGTTGAAAGCGAGCAGCTGTTACTCGGCTCCAGCCCATTGCTGGCATGTGGAAGGCAGGCTTACAGGGCAGATCTGTTTTTCAAGAGAAGGCAGAAATCTACGTTTTTCTGTGGGATTGTTGGTAACCAGCTCAAAAACGGTTCAGGCTCTGAGCCAGGCAGAACAAGCGTGAGGGCAAAACACGTGTAACTTCTGACCCGGAGAGCAGGCATGTAATGAAAGGTTGGCAGATCCTTCCAGTTTTCCTTGGGCTCACGAGTGAAGACAACTGGAGGGTTCTGAACATTTAAACTGGTGGGTGGGGGTCGGGGGTCTAGTCCCCAGAGAATACCAAAGAGCTAGAGGAAACTGAGGCCCAGAGATCTTCTTCGCCTCGAGGGATTCTGGTTTGCCAGCGTGTCTGCTAGTTGATAACCATATGGATTGGGTGAGGACCAATAGAAATGGTGTCCTGAAATGTTTTCTTCCTGTAGCTGCAAAGTTGGGCCACTCTGCTTTGCATGATTTACAGAATCAGACAATCCAAATATATATATATTTTTTTTTCTTTATTTACATGTTTTAGTCTAAATATAGCATGGGTATTATAAATTGAGAATGACAATAATACCTACTTGATACATATAATAAGATCTGTGAGACTTTGATGACCTCACACAGTAATAATAATAATAATAATAATAATAATAGCTGATGCTGACATAGTGCATACTTGCGGGGGACCAGCCCACGCACCCCAGTCAAAAGGTCCCTGAGTAGGGGGTTGGTGTCGGCGCAATATAAGAAAGAAGACAGACAACGTGAATGGTGGTAAAGCCACACTTTACTAAGAAAGTCAGTGTCTTATATACCATAGGTGATTACAGTTTTTCTTTAATGATTACATAGTTTATGGTCCTTGAAAGAGTAAAAACATGTTCTGGGAAGGATCATCTTTTATCACAGAAGAGAGAGCAGCTGTGAGAACAGAAGTAAAAAAACAGGAATGAGGGAGTCTGTCTCTCAAAGAATCTTCTTTTCTTCAAGGCCCTTTTGCAGTTAGGCAAGATGCTTATTATCCAAAAAATTAATTTTACACAGAGGATTGTGTTTGCCCCCAACAGCAGGCAATGAGCTGGGAACAGAAATAATGTAAGGGAAAGCTGGTGTCACTAACTGACCCAAGTTGATTCAAAACTTAAAGGTATATGTCTTTTTGCTTTAGCAAAGCAACGAGAAAATCACAGACAGGATAAACAGAAGCCACAGGTGCAGCCCAGGAGGCCAAATGTTGTTTCACAGTCTTTCGACTTGTTCCTCAACTTCCCAAATAGTTCTCCTGCGCCCCGGAGGCATAGCCATCAACGGTCCCTTATATAGACTCTCCTGTGCCCCGGAGGCAGTGCCATCAACGGTGGCTCTGCGGGAGGTTTTTTGGCCTGCTGGGCCCTAACACATACTGGCAGGCTTCTAACCAGCTACATTAATACAAATTTTTTTAAAAATTTATTTTGCAAGAGAGAGAGAGAGAGCGCAAGTGAGGGAAGGGTAGAGAGAGAGGGAGAGAAAATCCCAAGCAGGCTCTGCACTGCCAGCTCAGAGCCGGATGTGAGGCTCGATCCCATAAACCATGAGATCATGACCCGAGCCAAAACCAAAAGTCGATGCTTAACTGACTGAGCCACGCAGGCACCCCTAACCAGTCACATTTATTAACTCAATTGATCCTCACGACATTATGAGTTTGTTGTATTTCCAGTTTCTGATGGAGAAACAGAGAGATGAGGTAATTTCCCCTAGGGAGTAGCAGACTTGAACCGGGGCTCTTAACCTCCATGTTACAGCATAAGGACTGGCACTGCACCTGCACTTCTCCTTCCTTGCCCCTCCCCGCCTAGGCCTGCTGAAGAGTCTATGGCATCTGGGACAGAGGACATGGGAAGAGCAGAGGCAGCCCAGAGAGATGGGTTTGGAGAGCCAGTGGGAAGGGGCCAGTCCAGGAGCATGCACAGGCACTCAGCTCCCCTGCTCTGCCTTTGGTGGCCTGAACGCCCAAACCCACCTGCTGGTTGGTATTTGAGATATAGGAAGAGTGTAAAGTTGGAAGAAAACTTCCCCCCCAGGAGCAGGGAGATGCAATTGGAGATGTAATACAGATTAAGGAAGGGGGTCACTTCTGCTTGAGCGTCAGGGGATTGGTTGCTAGAAACAGGCCACGGAGCCTCAGGAACTCAGAGGCAGCAGGAATCAAGGTAAGAATAACGTTAGTGACAATAGTAGTGGGAATCAAGCTTGCCTTGTGTGCAGGTGCTGGAACTCACACCCGTGCTCAGTTAATCTTTTTAATAAGCCTAGGGGCGCCTGGGTGGCTCAGTCAGTTAAGCATCCGGCTTCGGCTCAGGTCATGATCTCATGGTTCGTGGGTTCGAGCCCCGTGTCGAGTTCTGTGCTGACAGCTAGCTCAGAGCCTAGAGCCTGCTTCGGATTCTGTATCTCCCCTTCTCTCTGGCCCTCCCCTACTCATGCTGTCTCTCCCTCTCTCTCAAAAATAAATAAAAACATTAAAAAAATTCAAATAAACCTAAAGGTGGGGCATGACCTCCCATTCTGCAAGTGAGCTAACAGCCAGCTCTCCATACCTGCAAATTCCATCCGTCTCTATTCTCTGGACTCCTTGCTCTACCCAGAAAGGACACAGCCCCTATCAGTCTGTGTCCCTATAGTCTCCTAGACACGCCCTTCTCTGATCAGAGCACACTTGAAATGGCCATCACCTCGATCCATTGGGAAGACAGTTTACTGATGGCCGAGTCAGCGCTAAGTGCAGTTGGGCAGTGAAACTGCAGGATCAGAACTGCTGCTTGTCAGGCGGCACCGTGAAGCCCAGAACAGGTGTAGAGAGGAGCACCCGCCCTGGTCTCTAAGGCCCCAAACAAACGATCTAAATGGGCACATCAGAAATGAATACAAGCACGGAGAAACCCCAAGCTATTCCTGATGTGTCAACCTGTTTGAAAACTGCTGCTGTGAATCCTTGTTCCCTTAGTGTGAAAGGCCGTGGAAAGTGAACTGACCATCCGGCATTTTGAGACTCAGAGTTTGTCCTGGCTTTTACCAATGGTGCCTCAGTGCGGCATGGGCCCATGTGGCATGCATGCAACCAGCTTCCCTTCGGAACTGGGGATGATCTGGGTCCCACAGTCTTTCGGGGTGCCTGGTTCTCATGTTATCTCTTTGTTAACCCCTCACAGGCCAGTCCCCTCACCGTGGGAACAAAGGGAACCCACCCAGGGCTGGGGGGGGGGGTTCTCCAGGGGTCTGCTGCCTCTAGCAAGGGGAAAGGGAAGGGGGGAATTTGGTACTTATCTTTGTCTGACACCTAAGGGGAGACTAATGCCCCCCCAAACACATACTCTGTCACCCACTCACACACACACACACACACATACTTTCTCTGGTGGCTTTCACCCAGGGTTGCAGGACTGTGACCTGGACATTAGTGACTTTTAGTTCCAAAATCCCAGCCAGATCCCCTGGGAGCAAATCTGCATGGCCTATCAAATGCTAAGGAGGTCCACCTGCCTGGGGACCTCAACTCTGCTCCCCTGTGCTTGAACCTGTCTCTGCAGAGTACACTTTTTTTTTTTTTTTTAAGAATCATTAACGAGAAACATTTCCCATCTGGGGATTCTCCATAGCCTGCTTGCTGAATGCCCATTGAAGGCATTGCCCTCTGACAAACGAAACGCCACTAGCCAAGAAGCTAGCGTGTTTCAGGCTCCATACTCAAGCTCATCCCTTTGCTCTGTGCCTTCCCTGCATTCCTTCTGCAGACAAAACTGCCCTAGAAGTCACGAAGGATTGCGATTGCATAAGGACTTCCAATTCAGGCTCCTGGAATGTCACTAACCTGAGCCTGGCCCGCTTCCCGGAGCAGCCATAGACAAACTTGGTATTAACAGCTCTCCCAACCCTGCGAAGTGTTCAGGGCATTGACCTGGTGTTTATAACTCTTCTCCTAAAGGATCTTAAAATGAAATGGGTGGAAGCCAAGTACATTTCAGTGTAAACCTCTGAGAGGCAGTGCCTGCTGAGCACAGGCGGCCTTGTTTGGAAGTGTTTGGGCTCTGTAGGGTCCGGACAGCACAGTGGGAGGGGCTCCGTCCCAGTAGAGCCTCAGAGGCAGGGGGGGTTCCCTGGCCATATGGACCGGACTCATGAGTGTGGGCGCATTCCTAAGATACAATTCCCCATACGCAAATATGCGCATCTTCCCGGCTCCCTCTTGTGCTAGGCCCTCCTCGCATTTTGCTCAGTAGACACAAAATATACAAGTATCTGGAGCTACGCATTGTATCTTGACACAGTCTTCTGTTTTATCCACCTACCTGATCCTCCCTTTTCTTGACTCTTCCTCCTGTGGGCCACCTTGTCACCCTGCTCCTCTGCTGGGTCCTACCCCACCTGCAACCCACTCCCTACCCCGCGTCCCTGGGTTATCGATGCCCCTTGGGCCCTGTGTGCCCCACAGAGACAAGAAGTCTGACAAACTCAGGAATACACATATGCCCAGTGCCAGCAGAGTCCTGATAGGTAACATGGCCACAGTCAGGTGTCTTGCACCTATCCAGGGACCCCTCAGCCACCCCTGCTGTCCCCATCACCCCTCCTCCAACCTGAGGCCTCCAAGTGGCATTTGTACCCCCCTTGGCTGGCCACATCCACCCACCTTTCACCCTTCTTCCAAGGCCTTCCTAGCACCCCCCTCCCCCCAACCCATGCCCTGTGTTCTCTGAGAGGCCCTTTCTCAGCACCTGTGCAGGGCCCATTTCTTGTTACAAAATGCACAGCCACCCTGAGCCCGGCCTGCCTCTGAACTCCATAAGCAGGTGCTGGCATCCATGCCTGGTGTGTGCTCTAAAATCCAGGTAAAGGGACACCTGGGTGGCTCAGTCGGTTGAGCATCCAACTTTGGCTCAGGTCATGATCTCACAGTTCATGGGTTCGAGCCCCACGTCGGGCTCAGTGCTGACAGCACAGAGCCTGGAGCCTGCTTCTGATTCTGTGTGTCCCTCTTTCTCTGGCCCTCCCCTGCTCATGATCTGTTTCTCAAAAATAAATAAATGTTAAAAAATTTTTTTAATTAAAAAAAATAAAGTCCAGGTAAGGAAGGGAAGGACAGTGAGTGGTGAGTGGGACCAGAGAAGAACCCTTCCCCTATTTCCAGAGAAATGCTGCTGGAGAGTGAGAGGCATCGTCCCCAGAGGTCCCAGGAGCCCAGAGGATGGTCAGGTGGGGGCTGCAGTGTTGGCCGAGGATCAGAGGGGTGCCCTCTTCCTCTCCCCAAGTCTGTGCTGTTGGTCTCTCTTCCCAAAGGGACAACCTTGTGCAAACTGAAACCTCCTCAGCCTTTGCTTACAAACTGCCTTTCATTTTTGCATCCAAGAACAAAGTCTGTGGCTTCATCCCTCTGCTAGGAAAGAGGAAGTAAGATCCAGTTTTTCACCCCGGTACTGCCTGATAATTTGTGTTCAGAATGTCTCAGAAAAGCATATGTTATGTGTACCCTGACTGGGCTCCAAAAAGGGTTTTGAGGGCCACTTAATGGAAAATACATACTTCAACCAAGACAAGTAACTGGGGCTGGAAACTGCTGGATGCCTGACCACTGCTGGGCGGGACAGTGAGTGGTGGGGAGGCAGAGATGGGGTCAGCTTCCTGGTGGCCCTGGAGACAGGCGGATCTCGTGGTGACTGAGTCCTTTACTGGGCCTGCAGGTGCCTGGCCCCGTGCAGGCCCTTCATGCGTGCCCTCCCTTGGAAGCCTCACCCAGCCTGCCGCCATCTTGGTCACCTCGCCCTACTGAGGCAAACCTTCCCCCCAGAGATGACCTTGGACTTCCTGGGGATCATATGGCTAGTGGGCCGTGGGTCTGCTGCTCCCAGATGCCGTGCCCAGGGCCTGAAGACCCTAAAGAGGGTCTTCAGTGTGGACCACAGGAAACCTTGAGGTGAAGAGACAGCCTCACTTGCGCTTCCTATGTCCTCAGGCCACCCTCATTCCACCTCCCACCTCACAGAGCTGGGAGGTGGCCTCAGGGCAGCCGTCTGTGCAGAGCCCAAGGCAGCCCCCAGCTGGGTCTAAACGGGTCCAGTCTGTTTGTTGGCGGGGCTGCATTCCCTGTGGCCCGTCATGCTTCTGCAGTTAGTCTGGAGTACAGACTATTTCCCAAGACTGTTACAAAAGATAATTGTCACATTGTACACGCAGGCCTCCCTCTTAATGAAAGCTGTCCTCTCTGTTCAGCTCTTGCCTTAGGACAGCCTCGAGAAAATGAGCCCAGGGTGGCTGGAATTTGTTTTAATTAAAAGCCTCCTAACCTCCAGTGTGTCAGACTGTAACCCCGCATTCCTCTTGCTCTTTGAATGGAGCCTGGTTTTCTTTTGCCTCTATGAGAACACAGAGACAGAACAGGGTCTGACAGGGCCTCCGGGAGACATTGAGGCCCCTGCCCAGCGGGCAGGCCACTCTTCCTCCCTCTCTGTAACACACAGACAGCCCCAACATTGTGTTGGGGTGGAAATGGGAGAAGGCTCGTGGCCTTGGAACACCTGTGCCGCCACGGCTCAGATGTACAACCTATGTCATGCTTCTCTGCTTTAGAAAATGACCTCATCTTCTGCCAGGGCCATTGGCATCAGGTTGCAGATGATTCTAGAAGAGGTTTTTTTAAATTGGGGCAGGCCTGTGTAAGAGAGCTGAAAATTGCTGGCTTTCTGTGAACCCACGCCCGGCCTCAGGGCACGAGGACCATGCTGGGACATGGCATCTCCCTCCCACCCCCACCCCAGGCTCAACCATCCATCTCTCTGGAAATCCTGTTGTCACTTGTTCCCCAGAAAAAACTCTGCTCATCAGGGAGTCACTCTTTAGCTGTAGTGACAGGTTTGCTCTCCTCTCAAAGATGGGTCACGTGGTTCACATGGGCTTTGGAGGGGCGAGGGAGACACAACAGGATCTTGCAGCAAAGGGAGTTTTCCTGTGTCGCAGGTAAAGATAAAAGTATTTCATATTTATAGACTGGGAAGGCACCCAGAGTGGATGCCCTACCCCTTCCTCTGTTCCTGAGTTCAAGGCTGTTGTGATCTCCAAAGGCCCTGACATGATGCGTGATGTGCGGCCAACTTCCGTGTGGTAACGGCAGTCGGGGGGCCCTTCCCCCTCCTCACTCCCTCGGACTAGCGGCCTTGCAGGAACAGAAACGGGAAAGGCCTGGACCTTTAGAGAAGCCGAGGACTCCAGCATCCAGGAAGGCAGCAGCAGCCCCACAGGGCTGACTCCCAGGCGGAGTCCGCCTCTGTCATCCCCCGCACAACATTTCGCTTTCATTCGCTGGTAACCACACTGCCCTCATTTCAGTAATACATTTCTTCTCCCTCCACCGCTCCCTGCCTTCCTCCCTCACTTTCACCCCCGCTTCCAGAGACCTATATGTGCTAACAAGCATTCTCTTTGGGGAAATATGAATAGATCCCCCTGAGGTAGAGATTGAGCCATTTATGCGCTAGTTTGCACTCAGCCAGGCGGCCCCCTCTCTCCCCCAGCATCTCTGTGAGATCAACTACACTAAGAGAAAAGGAGCATGTGGCCCTCAGGTGTAGGAGGCCAGCTGAAAATGGGGTGTTTGAGGGGAGGAAGTTGGTCAGCGTGTGGCTTCTGGGGAAAGGGGTACTAAGAGGGGGCAGACATTACAGGAAAGGGGCCAGAACGGTATCAAGCACCAGCTGTGCCCTCCTGTGCCCAGCCCCTCACCAGGACGGGGAGAAAAATGCTTCCCATCCCTCTGGCCTCCTCCTGTGTCTGACCATGGAGCCACTTCTGCCGAAGCGCAGGCTCTGACTCTCGGTGCCTCCTTGTTCAGCCCCAACTCCTTCCTCTGCACTTTACAACCACCATTCTTCGTAGTAAGAGCTGATCCCAGGAGAACGAGGCTGAGACTCAGAAAGATCTTTACTTTTTTTTTTTTTTAGTTTATTATGTTGAGAGTGAGGGGAGGGGCAGAGAGAGAGGGAGAAAGAGAATCTCAAGCAGGCTCCGTGCAGTCAGTGCAGAGCCCGACGTGGGGCTCGATCTCACGAACCATGAGATCATAGCCTGAGCTGAAATCAAGAGTCAATGCTTAATTAAGCCACCCAAGCACCCCTAGAAAGAACTTTACTCTTAAAGAAAGGCTTGGTTACATTCTTTGATTAGTTCCCTATTAGACAGAAAACTAAAATGTCAGGAGTACTCCACTCCTGAATATCCTTGTTAATTTTTAGACATGGAATGTTCATCTCTGTAATGCTTTTAAAATCAACAAAATAAATGTCACTTCACCCCCACTAATTTGCTGTCATCAGATTATTAAAGTAGCCAAAAGTAATACTTAGTTTGAGCATTAAATCTGTAATGCTTTCTCCCATGAGTCAGCTACTAGGAAAGAGATTTTCTGCTCAGTAGAATTTTCTCTTACCAAGAGAAAATGTTGAGTTAATGCTCTAGAAATCATCCATTTACTGGTCTAGCAGATCCTCACTGGGAGGAAGGAACAGGGGACTCGAGTCCAGTCAACTTCTGTCTATAACTATGAACTCCGGGGGCAGCTAGGACTGAGGTCTCCCCAGAGGCGTCACCTCAGAGCACAATTCCTGCTTCGGTCTGGCAACTGCCTAGGCTCCGGGCGAAGTAAATCTTGCAGGTAAAAGAAACGTCCTTGTTCTCAGATCTAACTTTTCCTTAGGTTGCCAGGGTTTGATAGTCTACATTTCCCAAGTGTTGGCTTCTCTTCTTTCTAAAACAGATCACATGGAGTGTACTTGAATCATTTCTTGAGACCCCCAACAGTCTCAGTGTGAACTTCGGGTGTCCCCAGAGCTCTCATGGAGTGCGGGGGCCACACATCGGGTGCACAGGACCCCAGTCTTCTGCACCTGTGACCTCTCTGTTTGCATAGTGCTCCCTTCGCCTTAACATGCCTGCTGGTCAGCCTAGCATGGCCCACAGAGGTCCATAACCACGACCCTCAGAGCTGTCCCTAAGTTAAAATGATTCCCATTTATTGAGCACTGACTAGGTGTTAGGCACATCTTCAGTTGTTTGTATGCACTAATTCATTTACTCCTGACAATGACCGGATAACGGAGGCCCTAGCATTGGGCTCCCCTTTTTCAGACGAGGAACCTGAGGTCAACCACGTGAGGCACACAGCCTGGAGGGAGCAGAGCCAGGAAACCTCCGACCCTGGAGCCTGCCCTCTTTGCCCCTCTCTGCACAGGCTGATTATGGCTCCTCCGCGAGCTCGGGGGTGCCGTCCTCACAGACGCCTCTTTGGAAGCACCTGGCACTCACGTCACAGTAGGAGAAAAATGAATTCAAGGGCTGATTCTTGGGAAAAGGTATTCCAATAGATACAACACTAGCTGGTCAAATCAAGAAAAGAGGGAGGTAGCACAAATACAAAATTAGAGATGATAAAGGGGAAATAACCAAATATAGAGGAAAAGTAAAGAGGTAAAGGATTATGTTTTGTCTTTTTTCTTGTACGTCTTTGTAGCACACAATACACATGAGATGTCCAAGTGGAAATGTCAAGCAGACCACTGTGTTACATGGGACATAACCTAATCTGGCAAATGTGTGCCTGTCATGTGTCGCCGTGAGGCCATCTCCGGCAGGTGTTTCATTGGGAGTCCCATGTTTCTGGGAGAGGGAGATACCACTTTTCCCTCTGCTAGAGAAGGGGTCGGTGGTCCAAATCCAGCTTACCCCTTGTATTAGTAAATAAGGTTTTCTTGGCACACAGCCACGCTCATTCATGTGTATTGTCTGGAAGTTTTGTGCCTCATCAGCAGAGTTGACTAGCAGAGAGAGAGACCATATTGCCCCCCAAAACCTCAAATACTTACCATCTTGTCCTTCACAGAGTAAGTTTGCTGACCCCTATACTGGAGCTCTATGATTTTTCCAGTTTCAGACCAGTTCCTAGTTAACTGCTTGGTTCAAAATTTCCAGGCCAAGTAGGTGATGCAGATTCAGGCCTCATCCCTGCACTGGCCCCATGTACCGTGTCTCGGTTCCAGATGCTGTTTCTCCAGCCATAGGATGGCCTGTGGACCAGTGCAACTGCTCTTCTCTCCATTGTAAGGATTCCTGATGGTATTGTTTTTCTTTTGCCGCATAACAAATTATGATTGTTTTAACCCATTCATCAACTCAGTTCTGTCTGTCAGAAGTCTAGGACAGTAAGGCTGGCTTTTCTGCTCAAGCGAAAATCAAGCTGTCGGCCTGCCACATTCTCATCTGGAGCATGGGAATACTTTTCCAAGCTCATTTCTGTTATTAGCAGAATTCAGTTCCTTGCAGTGTTAGGACTGACGTCCCCATTTGCTTGGTTGGCTAGTGGCCAGGGACCTCTCTTGGCTCCCCCAGGCCACTCTCAGGTCCTTACACCGTGTTCATTCCGTCTCACCAATAGAGAGCCTCCATGTCAAATCCTCCTTATGCTCTGAATGTCTCTGGCTGCCTTTTCTGCTACCAACTAAAGAAAACTCTGCTTTTCAAGGACTAAGATGATTAGGTTAAACCCAAGGGATAATCTCCCTTTCTTGAAGTCAGCTGTGGTATATCACATAATCTCATTACAGGAGTAATATCATATCTGCAAGTTCCGCCCATACTCACACGGGAGGGAGGAGACAGAGGTGAGGGGCATTTAGCGTCATCCTAGAATTCTGCCCGTCACAGAAGAATTTGGCCTTTTGTAGCAAGCTGCATTCCATCTTTCTACCACACACAGTCCCTCGTCCCCAGTCCTCAGGCTTACAAAACTTCACCCCTTAAAGACTACACCTTTTTTTTCTAATTCCCTCATGGCCCACTCAGCTTCAGCACCACTCACTGTTCTGGCTTCTGGTTCCTTCTTCGTTCCCCATACATGAGGTTTTCCTTTTCTTGCTTTCAAGATTGGCATATATTTTAAAATATTTTCATTGTATTATAACCAGTAGGTTTATGTGTTTGGGATGGCTGGGTTTCTTCCTATAGCAGCATGTCAGCCATGTTTTCTAGGATTTTAATGTTGTAAAACTATGTTTTTTGCTTTTTGTTTAAAAAAATTTTTTTTATGTTTATTTTATTTTTGAGAGAGGGAGAGAGACAGGGTGTGAGCAGGGTAGGGGCAGAAAGAGAGGGAGGCACAGAATCTGAAGCAGGCTTCAGGCTTTGAGCTGTCAGCACAGAGCCTGATGTGGGGCTTGAACTCACAAACCGCGAGATCATGACTTGAGCCGAAGTCGGATGCTTACCTGACTGAGCCACCCGGGTGCCCCAGATGTTTTATTAAGAAAAAGGGGGCCTCTTGGAGCCCTAACCTCAGTGAGCAGCAACTAGAGTTAGAGGAAGAATTAACGGTTAACCTGAAAACTCACCAGTGCGTTCAAGTCTGGGGAATGTTTTCCCCATCTGCATTCATGTTGCTTACCGTATTGCTGGGAGAGCTAAAATGTATGAAAACCAAGGAAAGTAAATTGCTGTATCCTTCTGAGACCTAAACCTTTTCTGAAAAACAGTCCAATTAACTAGGTCCTCTTGTCTAAATACTTACGACTTTCAAATAGTTCACCACCACTAAATGCATATTTATTCTGTTTCCATTTCAAATCTGCAAGCAATCTTCAAATGTTGTTACGATGTTCTTCTTCAGATGTGGCCGAGCAGTATTTTCAAGAGAGCATGGCTAATCTTAAGGATGCCGAAGGGATGGGAAAAGCCAAATTTCTTTCAATTCAAGATGATTATTGCCATTTTCTACAAGTCACTGGACAAAAAGAGGTAAGTGCATTTGGACCCGAGTTTGACTAGTTATTTGCATGAGCTGATATGCAGAGCGCTACTCCTACACTCTACAAGCATCCGTCTAGCATCTACTCTGGGCAAGGTGTATGCCAGGCTCCAACAGGCACGGGGTAAATAAAGCCAGGTGGCCACCACCGGGCAGATCCCAAATACTCACTCTTGATGAATGAAAACTACTTATAAGACTGTAGGTGCCATGTTCCCCAAGTCCCCACAAAGGAGCCTAAAGGACGAGAAACCTTGAAAACCCAGTGGGCAGACCCTGCTTATCACAGCCTGCAGTCCTGGCTGGGAGAGAGGAGGGTGGTGATTGTGCCTAATTCCTCTCTCCTAATTTTGGGTTAGTCGTGGAATTTATATATCTAATGAGAGCTACACAGCACTGAAGTTACAGCCCACGGCCCGTTGGACGACACAAGCATGCTTTCTTATGGCTTGTAAATATAGAACAAGACCCAGACTTTATATGCAACGTAATTAAACCCTTGGGAAGGGACTCCATGCAAAGCCTAACAACTACCAGAAAGCCACTTGCTGTGGTTTTATGTATATAGCTCTATTTTTTTTTTCAGTTTCAACCTATCAAGACGAATCCTTGGAATGAAAAGCTTTTATTTCCTCTGCTGTTCTGTAGCCCTCCCCCACAGCTCTGTCCTAAACTCCTCCCACTCTTCTCTCAGTG
The DNA here is from genome assembly GCF_006229205.1 of Suricata suricatta. Taxonomy (NCBI): domain Eukaryota; kingdom Metazoa; phylum Chordata; class Mammalia; order Carnivora; family Herpestidae; genus Suricata; species Suricata suricatta. The sequence goes on from NC_043708.1 coordinate 123,321,825, forward strand.
GATGTGAGCTTAAGGAACACAGGTTTTTAATCTAGATGCACCCATGTTCCTCGGGCCGAAGTAGGACTCCAGTGACCATCACTAATGGAGTTTCCATATTATTCTCCATCACCCAACTTAGTAGAAAAGGGCCTTCCAGGGGCCTCAGAGTCTAGTCATTAGTCATTTTCACCTCCAAAATGTATTGGTTGCTATGTCCTCCTCTGCCGGTCAGCACCTCTGTCTGGACCACTCCAACAGATCTGGTCCCCCAGCTGCTTCATCCACTCTTGACTGTTTCTCATCCCTTCTGAGTAAAGTAGCTGTGGTGATCTTTTCAGAATGCACATCTGATCAGTAAGCCCTCCCCCCCCCAATTTGTAAAATACTCCAGTGGCTTCTCAGTGCCCTTTAAATAAATCAGAATCCTGTGTGCCTCACAATACCTTCAAAGATCTAGATTCTGCTAACATTTTCAGTATTATTTTTACCCTCTCCTCAGATCTGTGTTCTCACCCACTGGCCTTTTCTAATCCCCACTTCCAGGCAGTGCCTGCTTTTGGTTCCTGCTCTTGGAAGGCTTTTCCTCATTGATCTCCTAACTGATACAGGTCTATCTTTCAGGATTCATCAGCTTGCCTGAATCCTTTCCCCAGTCTTCCTCAGATTCTTCCCATTATTGTTCATCATAGAATCCTGTTTGATATAATAATATGATGCGCATAGTACAATTCTTACAATAGAACAATACTGTGAGAATAGTAAGTATGTATGAATAGTAAGGAGGTAAGTCCCTGCCTGGACTGATTCCATGAGAACAGAGACCCTCTTGCTCATGGAGGGGAAGCAGGAGCAGATGGGTGGGTGGATGTTTGGCTGTGGGTCACCTGACTGCTCTGGCTGCCACAGGACATCCACCATCTCCTTATTCCTGCCTGGCTTCCTGCCCTGGCGTCTGTCACTGATGCCACACCTCACTGCCCTTGCCCCAGTCACCCAAATCAGTGGTATTGATCTAAAGATGCACCTCGCCACCCTCGGCTGCCCTTGGAGAGTTTGGCAACCTGGCTCTTTTCATTCTATCCCCTGCCAGCCCTTCCGGTGCCCTTGTAAGAACGGAAAAAGCTGCCTCTTCCTCGGGTGCACGCAGCCCTTGCCAGAGCACATTGCTTGGAGAAGGGAGCACAGGCCGGATTTCAGCTGCCCTCATTCTCCTGCCTTGTGCATGATGCAACCCATCTGACCAAACGTGGTGACCTTGCACGGCACTCACCCTGGTTGCAGCCCTCTGCCTGTGGGCTCTAGCTGGAGTCAGCCAACAAGGCTGGCCCTGAGGACAGTCCCAGGCATGAGCACGGGGCTGTGCTCAGAGCACCCCAGATGTGGTCACAGCCGGTACATTGGGCGAGAACCCTGTACCAACACGAAGGTGCTCTTTGGGGAGGAAAATGCCTTTCAAGGTAAAATGTAAATGAAGGTCACTCTGCCACAGATTAAAATACTCTATGTGGGTTTATCTTCTAGTTGTGCTGCTTTCTTGCTCAAGAACTTTCTCCGGCTTCTTATTCCGTGTAAGAAAATCCAAACTCCCAAGGCTGGCATGAAGGCCCTCCACCAGCCACCAGCCCAGCCTGTCTCCCCACTTCCCCTTCCCACTCTCTGCGCTGCAGTCAGATTAGCCCACTGGCTGGCCCTGCCCTCCGGCCTCCTCACACCGGGGCTCACCGTTTCCCATGCCCTCTCCTCCACGCACCCACGTCCTGCATCTTCTCACTCTTACCTCGTGATTCACTAGCCTGTCTAGACCGTCGTCTGCATGCCTTCCATGGATTCTCATGCTTTTAATCTATGGAGAGAGATTGTCTTGACTGGGTAGATGAGACTCAGATTCCTGAGGTTTGTTTCTAAGGGTGTGGATCAACCATGCATCTAAAAAAATGATAGGCCAAACCATCTCCCTCTGATCTCTCTGCCCCTCAGATTCATTTATAGATGATGATGATGATCATGGTGGTGGTGATGGTGATGGTGATGATGAAGAAAACTCAACAACTCATAAGTTTTTGGGATGAAGTACCTATAAAGCTACCAGAGCAGCACCTTGCAATGGAGTTGGTGCTCAGTAATTAATTGATAGCTGAGATTATTTATCATCATTATCAGGCCCTACACGTGAATTTCCCCCACCTCACACCTGGGCTCCCAGTCTCCCACACCCTCTCCTCCGCCTACTCAGGTCCTATTTTTTCTTCACTCCTCTCCATTAAGTTTTTCTAATTCTCACAGACTGACAGTCTCTGTTTGCTCCAAACCCATGTGGCATCTTGTCCATCATCATCTTAACCTGCCGTTCAAGTTCACGCAGATCTCTCCCTAGTTTTCCCCAGTCAGGCCATAAATAGCACTGAAAGCTTCATTCAGGAAAAAGAGTCTGGCTCTTCTTTCCATCGTGGACTCTTCCAAACCTGATCACCAACTTCTAAGGACAAGTCACCAAGCCCCACACGTGCACCATGCTAAATCCTTCCTCACAGGGCCTGGGAGGGGACGCGGTATGAAAAAATGGGACGGGCTTTAGCATCAGGCAAGTTGCCCACATACCGAGGTAGGTCACATGCTTCATAGTTTCCAGTCTCTCTGGTGATTTCATCTTTCCACCTAAGAAATTGTTTCTGCCTCTCACTGCCTTCGCTGTGGTTGGTTCCGCACCCCAGCCCCAGCACCTGTGTCATATTATTGCCAATGAAACGAGTAAAGCTTTGCCAGCTCCCATCTGTGGAGTGCTAGCAGGACACCTTCAGGGCCGTTTGGTGGGGATGCCCTTTAACTGATTCCGGCCTTATTTGGGTCTCAAATTCAGCATTTGTACCCTTCAGCCATAATCCTGCTTTTGTGTACAAGACCACAGAAGAATTTCAGGAGAAATGCACAGCTTTCCCCCTCTATGTCTTGGTGTCTGACTAAAGATGTTAATGTCAGACCAACCCATGTTTTTTATTCCACGTTCGTATAAATAAGCCCAATAAACCAAACAAAATGTCAAATATATTTAATTTTTCGCCATGTTGGAATGTTTGCTTTTGGTTTCCTAAACTATTCCTTATGTTCTGGATGTTTTGTAAGTACATGTGCTGCCAGTTCACTTATGTAAGAATGTCACTGGCCACACAGGGAAAAGAGCCCAAAACTGAAAAGGATTCAAGTCACTGGCTGGATTCAGATCCTAGGTCTGCCACTGGGGAGCTGTCTGTCTGATCCTGAGAGAGTTTCTCTCTTTCTTTCTCTCTTTCTTTTTCTTCCCTCCTTCCTTCCTTCCTTCCTTCCTTCCTTCCTTCCTTCCTTCCTTCCTTCCTTCCTTCCTTCCTTTCTTTCTTTCTTTCTTTCTCTCTCTCTCTCTCTCTCCTTCCTTCCTTCCTTCCTTCCTTCCTTCCTTCCTTCCTTCCTTCCTTCCTTCCTACCTCTCTCTCTCTCTCTCTCTCTCTCTATTTCTTTCTTTCTTTTTTTACTGTTTGTTTGTTTGGAGAGCATGAGCAGAGGAGGGGTGGGGGGGAGAGAGGGAGCTAGAGAATCCCAAGTGAGGCCTAACCCCACAACCACAAGATTACGACCTGAGCCAACATCAAGAGTCGGACCTGAGCGTGTTTCTTGAATGCTCTGTGCCTCAGTTTCCTCTTCTGTTCAGCGAGGATTAAAATTGTACTTATCTAGGGGCACCTGGGTGGCTCAGTCGGGTAAGCGTCTGACTTTAGCTCAGGTCATGATCTCACTGCTCATGGGTTCAAGCCCCGTGTCAGGCTGTGTCTCCCTCTCTCTGACCCTCCCCCACTTCCACTCTGTCTCTCTCTCTCAAAAACAAACATTTTTTAAAGGTTTATTAAAATATTGTACTTATCTAAAGGAGACAGAATAACTGAGCTCACACATGCAAACTGTTTAGTACAGCTCTTGGCACGTAAAGGACACAAAACATGTGAGCTTTTGCTCTTTCTACTTGACTGAAATGAGTTCCTGTACTCGCTGAAGTGATTTGCTCTCCAGGTGTCCGTCTCCACGGTCAGCACCTCCCCCGCCACATGTGTGCTGCTCCCTGTCCCCTGTTTAAAGGGAAGGGTAGGCTCAGCTCAGGAGACACTACCCAGACCCATTCCCCGGAAGGGTGGAAATACACATTGGTCACATCATTTTCCTCAGAGGCATAGATTTTATCAGCCTTTGGGCTTTTTAACCAGATTTAACTTTTGTTCCTTTCACAGAGAGCAACCTCCATCCTGAGAGAGTCCCTGGAAGCCAAAGTGGGAGTGTTCGGTGATCTCAGTCCGGAGGTGGCAGAGACATACCGGCTGTTAGGCGGGGCCGACCTGGCACAGGGGAACCAAAGTGGGGCCCACAAGAGACTAAAGAAGGTAAAGTTGGAGCCAATACTAACGTGGAGAAAATGCTCCGCACGGGTCGCTTTCTCTCCCTCCGCCATACTGTAAATGAAACTTCATCAGTGGCTTATTTAGGTAAGGTGACATCACTTACGGAGTTGATCCAAGCCAACATTTTTTGGGTCAACAATATAATAATCCTCGTATACACGTATGTTTGTTTTTAAATGAATCATCAATTATTTTTTTGCCATGCAAATATTTTAAGTTTTTTACATAGTGTTATTTATCAGTCTTTTCTTTTATTGTACTCTTTCTGTACACTCAGTTTCTGGAGGTATTCTTGAATCTTTGTGTATGTTCTTCTAGTACCTGTATGTTTGTTTCTTTTTAAATTTGGGGTTTGTGTGGAAGGTATGAGGTAAGGATCTAATGTTATCTTTTTTCAAATGGCTACGCAGTTGTCCAGCACCTTATTAAAAAGCCCATTTACGTTCCAGTGATTTGAGATGACACCTTCAGCACCTACTACACTTGTATATATATTTGAGTATATTTCCAGATTCCTATTCTCTTCCATTTGTGTTTTGTATATTCAAGTCCCAGTGCCTCATTGGTCTTAACTATGGAGATTTCATACCATGATTTAATAGCAGGTAGGACTGGACTCCCTTCGTGGTGTTTTTTATCTCCTAGAATATCATGTTTTCTAGACATTTTTCCATATTTATTTTTCCACCCGAATTGTAGTATCAACTGGTCTAACTCCATAAGAAGTTTGGTGGCAAAGTGAAGTTCTGGAAGACTAACGTCTTTATCATGTAGAGTCGTTCTACCCAAGAACAAGGGATGTCTTTATATTTGTTCACATCTACTGTGTATCATTCAGGCACATTTTAAAGTGTTCCTTATCTAAGTTTTGCACATTTCTTATTAAGTCGATTGCTAAGCATTTCCTCTTCCTTAATGCTGTTATAATCGGAGTTTTATCCAGTATTATGTTTTTTAACTGTTTGTGTATGTGTGTATTTGCATGCAATCGATTGGTTTCTCTATGTTATTTTATATTCTGCTTGCTCACTTAATTCTTTTCATACTTGAGTTAATTTGAATATTGGTTCTGTCAAGTTTTTCAGGTGTACCATTACATCTGCAAAAAGTTTTACTTTCTGTTTTCTACTTCTTATGCCTCTTATTGATTTCTCTTATCTGATTGCATTGGCTTGTACCTACAGTACAATAATAAGAGAGAGATAATGAGCATCCTTGTCTTGTTCCTGATGTTAGTGCAAATGCCTCTAGTGATTTTTCATAGAGTAGGTGCTGGCTTTGGACCAAGGTTTATATATTTTATCATGGTAAGGAAGTCTCCATCAATTTCTATTTTCATGAGTTTTTTTTATTAGAAATAAGTGCTGGATTTTGTCAGAGGCTTTTCATCATCAGTGGAAATAAATAATCATATGATTCTTGTTAGAGTACTTAATATGGTATATTTTATTATAATATTGAACCAGCCTTGCATTCCTGGAATAAGTCCCCTTGGTCATATTAAACTATTCTCTCAGTGCAATGTTGATTTTGTTTGCTAATATTTATTCTAGGATGTTTTGCTCTTATTGGTAAGTGATATTTGTCTAAGTAACAATGTTATATTTGCTTCATAAAAATAATTTGGACATTTACCTTTATTTTCTATGCCTAAAGGAATTTATGCAGCATCAAAATGAGTCTTTGAAGGTTTGTACCTCCTGTGAAATTCTTTAGGCCTGGTGCTTTTTTTAGGTGGCAGGGAATTCTTTGACAGCCTTCTCTATTTCTCAATAAAAATTGCTCTGTTGAAGCTTTCTCGCTGCAATGAAATCATTTTGGTAAACTGTATATCTATTTCACTGTCATTTTCAGATGGATTGGCATAGAGATTTGCAAAGTAATCTCATGAATTTTTAAAATTTCTACTTTTTTTAGTATTTATCTTCCCATTGTGATTTCTTAGTTTTATATTTGGATTTCTTCACTTGTTCATTGGCTGAGTTAGTTAGTGGTTTGTCTCTTTTGTTAGTTTTTCAAACTCCATAGGTCAGTTGCCTTCCTATTCTGTTTCACTGGTTTCTGATTTTATCTTCGTTATTTATTTTTATGTAACTTATTTTGTTTTACTCTGTTGGAGTTTTTCCTATCTTTTTGAATTGGGAATTGAATTTGTTTCCATTGTTTTATATATATAGTGTTTTATGCTATGGATTTTCCTTATTGCTCTAAGTGTATCTCCTAAGTTTTGTCATGTTGTGTTTTCATTACATTAATTAGTTTTAAAATGGGAGAAACCTGGGAACCTCCAAGTAACTGACAAAACCAAAAGAATTAACTTTAGCTTTGAGTAGGCTACCCTGTACATTGAGCCTTTATCTCTTCTTACGACTTTTCTGAATCTGTTGGCAGAAGACATCAGATTTGGTAACATGTGACCAAGACAGATATGCTTCTTGTCTTTGTGAGACTTTCCAGTCTAACCAGGAAGATATATTAAACTAACCCTTTCAGCTAATTTAAACATCATGCATGTACCAAAGACGTTATTGAGGAAAGAGTGAGAAGGATGCCAAGAGTGACAGTTGCCCTGGGTTTCTCCATCCCCTACTTCTAACTTAATGCTTATTGACTGATTGTTCTATCCCTGGCACAGTGTTAAATGATTTACATATATTAACTTACTTAAGCCCTATAGCAATGTAAAGAGTTGGATGCTTCTCCTGTTTTTTACGAAGAGAGAAGGGAAACTGAGGCCAAAAGAGTGTCTCAGCATTGATTGATTGCAGAGTCAGGAGTTGGAGTGGGGCTTTGTTAGACCGGGAAGTAGGGACTGTGTGTCTCTGGCCATTTGCCAGAACGCGGGGAGACAGGGCTGAAACCTGTATGTCTCTTGGGTGCGTGTGCTGTGGTACATATGTGTGCCCATCTGAGGACAGGGCTGGCCACACTGTGGACACTAGGGTACACACACACACAGGACTGGAAACATGACTTGCGCGTCGTCTATTGAGCTGCACTTTTCTTCTTTAGCCCTGGGCTTGGCAGAGCCAGAGCAGCTCCCTAAAGCTATGAGCTGAGCATTTCTCTCACTTTTATGCCAACAGCTGCGTCCCCCAAGTTTTCAACCCTGGAACAGCAATCTGAGGAACACTAGCTTCTCCAGATGTGCCCTCCCGCACTGCATGGCCTGGGCATGGTCCCGTTGGCATGAAAACAGGAAGGCACGAGAGACAAAGCAGACAGCGGGATTAAATTACTGCTAGGAAAAACCATATTATTGATCTGTCTTTCAAAGACGTCTGCCTGTGGGGGAAAATTGGAGAAATCTGTTGGCTCCAGATGGAAATTTCCACAGCAAAAAATTCCACTTTGCTTTTGCAACATAGAGACCTGGTTTGATTCTAAGATGGGCATCACTGCCAACATTTCCATCCAGGTGAAAGGCTGCAAAAAAGAATTAGTAAAGACTGTTTCCTGGGGCACCTGGGTGGCTCAGTCAGTTAAGCCTCTGTCTTCAGCTCAGATCATAATCTTATGGCTCATGGGTTCAAGCCCCGCATCAGGCTCTGTGCTGACAATGCAGAACCTGCTTAGATATTCTCTCTCTCTCCCTCCCCCACCTCTCAAAACACATAAATTTGGAGGGGAGCGGAAATAGACTGTTTCCCAGGTCAGTAGCCTCTCTGGACTAATCCTGGGCCCAGTGACAAGGTCAAGCTAGGGTTTGGACCCCCCCCCCTTCATCCAACATTCCTACTAAGGGTTCAGTCCACTACCTGACTGCTTTACAATGGCAGACATTGAACATTCTATAAAAGAATAACATAATTTTCTGTGACCTCTCTCCAAGAAATCCAAAGCCCACTATAGTGAATCAGTTGATGAAGGACAAGGGAAAATGGTTTTTACTCATTGATTGTAGATGAGAAAGCCACCCCTGGAAGGATCTCATGTGGTCATGGGTTAAGACCCTAGGGCAGCCATTCCTCCAACGGGCCAAGCACACAGAGCCTCCTGGTTTGACCGCTGTATTTTATACATAATTCATGCATTGTCATTCCATCAGCAGACCACTTAGTTTTACTTTCCCTTTAGCCTATGTGGTGTTTTCCTTGTTGCCTTGGATACCAGAAGATCCAGAGCGAGCTTGGAGTCCCCACAGAGCCCCATGTTAGCCCACACTGTTTTCAGGTGTAGTCCCATTTCTCCTTGATCCTGATTTTCCTGATCATCACTGACTAACCCATTATTGGGCTGCCCCAGGTCACCTCAGATTTTTTTTGAAAGAGAGTAAGGTCATGATGACATTAATGTCATATAAAAAAAAATCCTGTTCTTGAGTTGAGAAGCATACTTAAAGACATTACAAGCACTCCTCACTTGAAGCTATTTGTAAATCGGTTGATAAGAGTATCACAATGGGAGCTGATGGATAGAGAGATCAAGGTCATGTCCATTTTGGACACCTTCCGTGGGGATATGTGGGGACTCCCTTTGCCTGCTCTAGGCTAGGTGGGAACGAGAATCCCAGCTCTGCTGGCTGTAGGCTGCCCTGGGTTCGTCAGCTGCCCAAAAAAGTCCCTGTCCTCAGGTCAGGTCCCCCAACCACAGCAGCCCCCACACAGCACCCCTCCGCATTTGCTGTCCCTTACAAAACACAGATGGGCAGTGTGCCCAGACTGTCCCCCACAGAAGACTACATAGGAAAGCTCTTCAACCAGCAGAGCCTTCCGGCTGCTTGTTGAGTGCTCAGTGCCATAAATGCTCCTAAGTTGGCATCGGAGTGTGGAGGGCGCAGAACCACGGTCTGAGCAGATAGTCCTGGCCTGAGATTGGCAGTTTGTCATGACCTCCTGAAGCGGGTCACCGAGAGTGAAACCCACGGACACAAACGGAGATGGTGGGTGTATGGGTTTATTTGTTCCGCCGAACTGCCCCTCCCAAGTGGTGGCAAGTCCTCAGGAGAGAGCACTGCCGAGCAGGAGCTCAGGGTTTTCAAGGGCTTTGGCAAGACAAAATAAGTCATCATTTAGTTAACCAATCATAGTTTACAGCATTTTATACTGGTCAACCAAATTTTGACACACAAACGTAAGATTTGGTAGAGACCTATTAATTTTAGAGTTCTTTGTCTTAGGAGAAATTTGAAGTGACCAATCACAGGTCTGAAGGGGAGGCGAAGCAGGTGCACAGAAGCCAGAACTTTGCGGTTAAAGGGTGGGATCTAGCAACAGTATTTTAGCAAACAAGTTAACCTTTAAGTTATAATTTATGGGTTACATCTTAGGACTCCTGGAGCTCAATTTCCCAACCCTTGATTGTTCAGGCAGAAGGGCTGGAGAGTGAAACAATAGTTGGTAATTTTTCATTAGGGTCAGTTTGACCCGAGGAGGGTCTGACAGTCAGAACCTCACTGGAGGCAGGACAACTGTGCGTTCATGAGTGGATGGCTGGCTACAGAGGGGAAGGCAAAACCTACTGCATAAAAGCAGCATGATCTTGAACAGGTGGAAAGAGCGATGGTCAGGTATGGCTGGCGAGACTGCACCGGCTCAGGACAGACTCGACGAGGTGGCCGTGCCCCATGCCAGGAGGGAAACCAGCCACAAAAAGGCAGCTCAGAAGGCTTAGCATTTAGGAGGGTCTGGATCTCTTGCTCTGTCTGGCTCCGAAATAGGCGAGTCCAACTTTTATACAAAGAGCTGGCTGTCCGCTTGAGAGAAGGAAGCCGTGACCCATCCGTGGGTGCCTGGCAGGATTCCCTGCGCAGGAGCGTCTTGCTGATGTGTTTGTTCTCTAAGCATTTGCATTGCAGTTGTCCTGGAGAAATATGGTTATAACTTGCTCCAGGACAGTGGCCAGGGGCTGGAGCAAAGTCGTAGGGGAGTCGAAGGAAGCTGATAAGGAGGTAGAACCCAGGGCACATGGCAACTCAGAGGTGAGGCGTTGAGGGAGACGAAGATGACACCCACACTTCAAGGCTGGCCCTCTGGAGGCACTTGGGGAGAGCTTTGCAAACGGGGCTGCTCCCCAGGGTCCCTGGGCCTCTCCTTCTTCCTCATCTCGCATGTCCCCCATCCCGGGGCCCCTGGTCCCACCTTATCTGTCCTTCTGTTGTGGGAGGCATCCTGTGCCTCTGTGCAGCAATCCTGGGGGCCCTGTATTAGTGGTTCTCCAAGTAAGGGAGCTGCAGGGGTGTGAGTGTGTGAGTGCACGTGAGAGAGAGCGAGAGTGAGAGAGAAGGGGAGTCACAGTGCTCCCCCAAACACTTCCCAGGCCTCCTGCCTGGGGCCCCAGCACCAGAACCCCCTCCCTGGGGCCTGTCCCCACACAGCCGACTCCCCATTCTGCCTGTCTCAACTCACATGTCACCTCACAGAGGCCTTCCCTGACCCGAGTGCCTCTCCCACCACTGATGCCCCCCACTTTTCTTCTGTCCCCCGTCTTCTCTTTTCCCCAGCTCTGATTGTGAGTCATTCTCACACATTCATTTATAAGATCTTTCAATGTCTGCCCCCCCCAACCCTGGAGTCCCCCTGCGAGCAAGGCCACGCCTCTGCTCCGTCCCTGATGCAGACACAGGTCTGCATATCGGGGTGCTCTGCAAACAGCTGCCACAGGAGTGGGCAGATAGGGAGGAGGACTGGGCCCAGTGAGCACAGGCTGGTGTCTGTTTCTGTAGGAAAATGCTCCCTGATGAACCGTATTTTGGTGTGTCCTTTTGGTTCCGCCAAGGTCGTCATTTAAGTAAATCACATTTACCTGCTTTGCAAAGATTCGTAAGTGGAAGTGCATTTGTGTTTTTCTAAACGTTGAAGGCATCTTTCCTGACATCTTTTTTTCTTGATGCCAGCCTTGAGAATTGACATATAAACGGAGCCACAGGCCATGAGTGTCAGGGTAATTTCTCCGCCACAGACATACTGTTGCACCAGATAATGGTTTCAGGTTGTGAGAACTAGAGTCTTTTTAAAAAGATATTGCCTTTCTGGGGCTTTGTTTTTCATTTCCCATAAAGACAAAATACTTGGACTAGCATGACGAGCTTGGCAGGGACTCTTACCAGGCATGAAAAAGTCTGTCTTTGTCAGCTTGCCATCATCGAGCCCTGTGGCCTTGCCACTGAGGTGGCTCTTTAGAGACAGGCCTTTGCCGTGCGACCTCTGTGAATAAGCAGGACTTGTCGCATCAGCACATCCATTGTCTGAAATTCCCTGATAGGAATTATTATCCAGTTCCGGGACTCAAGGCTGGGACAGGGGGGCAGGGGGCTGGGGGTTGATGGGTGAAGGGAGGGCTAAGGCACCCCAGTCCAGTTCTGCAGAGTCTCCCCGCCCCGCCCCCCCCATGCTAATGCTAATAAATGGCCTTGAGTAATGACTGCAGGTTTTCAGAGATTCCTGCCCAAGCCAGAAAATATGCTGCTTTGTGAGTTTGGGGCTTTTGTTGTTGTGGTTTTCTTTTTTTTCTTTTTTCTTTTTAAATGTTTTATTTATATTTTTGAGAGAGAGAGAAAGAGAATCCCAAGCTAACAGTGCAGAGCCTGACATGAGGGTCAAACTCACAAACTGTGGGATCATGACCTTAGCTGAAATCCAGAGTCAGACACTTAGATGACTGAGCCACCCAGGTGCCCCTGTCACAGTTCTCTAAAGCCAGAGGACATGGAATCAGCTAACCTCCACGCCGCAGCTGCCCCTGAGCCGCCCCTCCAGCCACACTGGGAAGGGTGTGAGCTCTTGGACACACAGGCAGGCCAGGGCTAGGAAGACACCAACTGACAGCTCCTGGGCCCCTTAGAAAGCTCGCAGGGCGCCTGGGTGGCTCAGTTGGTTGAGTGTCCGACTTCGGCTCAGGTCATGATCTCATGGTTCATGGGTTCAAGCCCCACGTCAGGCTCTGTGCCGACAGCTCAGAGCCTGGAGCCTGCTTCAGATTCTGTGTCTCCCTCTCTCTCTCTCCGCTCCTCCCCCACTCATGCTCTGTCTCTCTCTGTCTCAATAATAAATAAATAAATAAATAAATAAGTAAGAAACCTAGCTCACGTCAAAAATAAGCTTTTAATTTAGCATCTGATGCCTAAGGTTGTGTCATAAGTGGCCCTGGCTTTAGGAGGGACCACTGAGGGGAGCAGCACACAGCGAGCAGCACTCCTGTGACCACGGGGCCTGCCTGGATTTTGAGGGGGAGGCTTGGTGACACAGCAGCCACCACAAAGCCTCCTCACCAGAGGTGCCAGGAGCTGGTGGAGCCCTGGAGCCCCGTGGTCCGCGCGTGTCTGCAGGCTCGGTATACGAACACCCTCAGCTGAACTGCCCGTCCTCTTGTTTGATCATCCGTTCATCTAGCAATTAGTGCCCCTACTTGCATGCCAGGGAATGTTCCGGAACCTGGGGCACAAAGGCCAGCAACACAAATGTGGCCCCTTTGGGGAACGCTTGCAGGCCAGTGTAGAAGCAGGTGCTACCTCTTGTCTTTCTGCAGGGGAGGAAAGCTACTTGTTTGGTGTTGAAGGAATAATGGAAACACATACGACTTCTTCTGACCCCTGCAGATAAAATCAAAGAGCATAGCAGCCATGTAACGGTTCCACAAAATTCATCTGGATCCTGGAAATTTTAGGGTTTTGTCCACTTAAAGAAAAATGAGAAGCACCCTGTAGAGGCTGATTTCAAATAGGAGAGCACTGGCCTTGGAAGAAGAATCTGGAAGAGCACAAAACGCCTTTTATTCTTGCTATAGAATGTTCCGCCAGTGGGGTTTGGGAATTCTTCACTTAGTTCAGAGAGGCAGTTACAATGCCTGGCTCCCGCTAGCTTCAGTTAACATTTATTGACTTTGTTTCTGACAATATCTGTATTTTTAACAAAAGAATCAAAATAACCTGTTTCACACAGAAATGCTTAAGCAAATTTAGCTAAGAGCTGCAGAGCACTGAAAAATTCAATTTATGTCTCTTAGATAAACACACAGCTATGTAAAACGTTTTCTAGTAAGGGCCAGTAAGGGGTTATTTGCTATTTAAATTTTTTTGATGTTTTATTATTTTTTTTGAGAGAGAGAGCAGGGGAGGGGCAGAGAGAGAGGGAGATACAGAATCTGAAGCAGGCTCCTGGCTCTGAGCTGTCAGCACAGAGTCCGATGTAGGGCTCGAACTGACAAACTTCGAGATCACGACCTGAGCCGTAGTCAGACGCTTAACTAACTGAGCCACCCAGGCGCCCCTCGCTATTTTAAAAACCGAAAACTATTCCAGCTAATGGGTGAACCATTATTTCCTGATGAGGTCACTGTCATCTTAGAAGATTAGGTAGAGGCTGAGGACCCCTTTCCCTCTCCTAGTTGGCATCCCTTTACATCTCTTCTCGCTTCAGCAAAAACTGGGGGCAAATCTCCTTAATGAAGATAAGTAGCCTTTTAAAAAAATCTATTAATGCCTCCAGGCAGGGAAAGAGTCTTGACTGCCAGAGTCTAGGGAGTCGGGACGGGGTTGGGGCTAACTCTCTCTGGGCTTCATTATTGATTATGACCCTCTCTCCTACCTCTACTCTCTTTGCACACATTTTCCCCAGGGACAGTGACCAGCACCCAAAGGTCTGGAATGGAGGTGGTTAGTCAAACCAGTGAGAATTTGTATACATATCAGTTGCCCTGTCACTGTACCTAGGAGTCTAAAAGTTAGCTAATAGTAAGACTTTCCCTTGAGAAGAGGGGCCAGGGAGAAGCGGCAATGCCAAAAGGAGTGGATGAAATCCCTTCTGAGTTCTGGATTTCGGAGGCCATCTGTTAAGGCACGGTAAACTGAGACCTCAGACCAGCTCAAATCATCATTATAATGTCGGTAAAATGCAGATGTCATGGTGAGTGGACCAACACCACGGCGTGGCATGGCGACATCAGCTCATCTCCAAGTGAACTGCACGGGACGCACTCAGAAATATGTAAACAGAGAAGGCAGATGAGTTTAAAATGAGACCTGATCTTCTACACGGAGTTAGGGTTATTCTGGCCACGTAGGGGGAGATGAAGTCTGTCCTGGCAAGAAGTGTCAGCCCTGGACAGTGGCCTGTCATTGCCAAGCACGAATGAGGGGAAAGCCTGCTCACTTCCTGTTTGCTGTCCCTTCCTGGGCACCCCCTTTGCAGGGCCCTGCCTGGAGACACCCCCAGGCTTCCGGCAGCTGGGAGCACATGGGAAAGAAGGGCGGGAAGCATTTACATCAAGTGTCCTGGGTGTCGGAAACCTGTCCCCAAAGCAACACGGAACTTTCTCCAGGCTCCTGAAGTTTCCCGAGTTCACAGCAGTTTATCTGTGGATTAAAGCAGAGCTGGCTCAAGCCCCCGGAATGGGCAGCAGGCCAGGGCCCCAGTGCAGATTCCGACAGCCTGCGGCTTGCTTGGGTGGAGGGGATGGGATTTGGGAGCATTTGGATTATATGGCAAATAGAATAACAGAACAAGTTTGCTACCTCCTGGTGTTACATAATTCAACAAAGAGTGAAGATCTGTTGTTTCAAAAAAAAAAACCCTGTCCTATCTTCATCTCATAATATTTCTTTCTTCCAGAAGACAACCACATTCTCAGACTCCAGAACCACATTTTCAATTCCTCAGATTGAACCAAACATTCCGACGGTTTTGATATTTTCCACATCTTATAAAGACAAGGCCTGTTGGCTGCTTGCATTTTAATTTTCTTGAAGCCCTAAAAATGGTTGGCAGATCATAGCGCATAAAGTCTTTAGTACAAAATCCCCAAACCTTCAGACTTATTTTGACTCAAGCTGTTACCATGTGGAAAAACCAATTCAATATTTTAAAAATATAAAGTATTTCAGAGATGCAGAAAAGTAGGAAGGATATAACAAACAGCTTTGAGTTTGCAATTTAATATAAGCAATAAAATGTGTATGGGTCAATGCAGTTGAAGCCCCCATGATTAGCCTTCCCCACCCCCCACCCCCGGATACCTACTATCCTGAATTTGATACCATTCCCATGTTGTCTTAATTATTTTACTATGGCCTTGTTTTACATCCTTTTTAAGCTTCATGTAAGTTATATGTAATATTTATTTTAATAATATGTAATATATAACAATAATATATAATGCATTCAATTGCAATCTGGTTTTTTTCTCTCTATAATCATGAGATTCTTTCTACTTTAAATCATGAGATTCTTTCTACTTTATAATCATGAGATTCATCTATGTGGATACATGCACATCAAAAATTTGTACAATTTGTCTATGTACAATACATACATATCACAATTTACCTCTTCATTGCTAAATATTGCCAAATTGTTCTAAAAGTGGTCCCAATTTCAACATCCATTATCAATATATAAAAGAGTACTTATTGCTTAATCCTTGTGACAAAGCTTGGCCTTATCATTATCAGACTATAATTTTTGCAATTTTAAAGCAAAGGGACAACCTCCTTGAAGTTTTAGTTTGCATTTCAAACTACTAGTGACCTTACAAGTGTCGATTAGCCTCTTTGTTTTCAACTTCTTTGAATAATGTCTACAACTTTGGATTATTTTCTATTGGTCGTTCTTTTTGTGTCCTTAATACTAATCCCTTCTCGGTATTGGGCAAATATTTTCCCTCCTTGTACTTTGCTTACGGTGAATTTTGGTGCATAGGTGTTTTGAATTTTAATACAGTTGAATTTCAGCATCTTTTACTTTTGATTTGCCTGGGTCTTGTCTAAGAAGTACATCCCTATTGTAAGATGATAAAGATAAACCTCTGATATTTTCATCTAAAAGTTCCAAGTTTCATTTCGCATTCAGTTCTTGCATCTGTCTAGGATTGATTTTTGTGTTTGGGATGGGACAGGGATTTATTTTCTTCCATTGGGAAATTCCAAAGCCCCAGTTCCATTTATCGACTAGTTCAGCTCTTTCCTGCAGACCCTTCAGGGCCACTTCTGTCACCTTCAAGTGCTGAACTCTCTGCCATGTTCTGCCGATCTCTTTGTCCCTGGATGAAAACCGCACTGTCTTAATTACTACATTTTTATAAAAGGTACTGATATACAGTAAAGCAAGTTCCCCCACTTCAGTTTATATTAAAAATCATGTTGGCCATTTTGGGGCACAACTTTCATCATCCTGAGTTTGCCCCGGTCTGGAACAAGCAACCAAACAGTAGTTCAATAAGCAGAAGGGAGAAATCCAGCCAAAGTCAGCCCTGGATAATACATACGCTGAATATTTAACTCATAAGTAAATTAATTCCTAAGAAACTACCCCGTAGTAATGAATATAGAAAGCCTATATAAAATAAAGCATGTTTTTACCAAAAAACAAAACAAAAAGCAACCAAACAAAACCATGTGAAAACTTTGCTGAGCAAGGCTCGTTTAAAAACTGAAACTAGAGACCATCCCTGGTCAATACCAGTGTTCTTCCCTTATTTTCTAAAAATACTACTTTTTAAAAATTTTTAAACCTGCCTACTACCCAAAGGGGGAGACTCAGAGATTTAAAAAAAATTTTTTTAATGTTTATTTATATTTGAGAGAGAGAGCGAGAGTGGGGAAGGGGCAGAGAGAGACAGAGACAGAATCCAACACAGCCTTCAGGCTCTGAGCTAGCTGTCAGCACAGAGCCTGACACGGGGCTCCAACTCATGAGATGTGAAATCATGGCCTGAGCCAAAATCAGACGCCTAATTGACTGGGCCACCCAGGTGCCCCTTAATGTTTATTTATTTTGGGAGAGAAAGAGAGGGGTTGGGGGAGAGAAGCAGAGAGAGTGGAAGAGAGAGAATCCCAAGCAGCCTCCAGACAGCGCAGAGCCTGATGCAGGGCTCCATCTCACGAGCTGTGAGATCATGACCTGAGCTGAGATCAAGAGTTGGACGCTCCACTGACTGAGCCACTCAGGCGCCCTTAAAAGTACTACTTTTAAATATAGTTTGCATATAGCTCGTCATAAGGAGTTCTGTAAAATGTGTTAAAACTTTGCATTTGTTTCCGAGATCCCTCAGAGGATCCAGACTGAAGGTCAGTCTGTCCCTGAGGAACCCTGAGAATGTGCCAATCCTGTCAAGCATGGGTGTGTGGATGAAGTGTGCTTTATTTCACTCAAGGGAGACTTCATTTTCCTGAAAAAGGCTCTCAGTGACATTTTTATAACCCCGTGATTCCTATTTGGTGTTCTGCAGTGCCTTCAGATTCAGACCCTGTTGTACGGAGCGCAGGACAAGAGGACTCTGGCCACCCAGCAGACAGTGGACGCCCTGTCCAAGTTAGTTGGCTTCCCCTTGCCCTGTTTCCTTTGCTGTTCAGATCTCAGAGGAAGCTGGTTCTGGAAGGTTCTGTGGAACTTTCCGTGGAAAGTTTTACTAACTGACTTCCCCATAACTCATAAGCTATGCAAGACCAATGATTCTTTTGAAACCCCGGCTGTCAAATAGCTCCCTTGCCCAGATTCTAAGAAAGGATTAGCTCTTGAATAATGGCAGAAACACACCCTGGGATTCTCCCTCCTTCAGACCAGGGCCTGCAGGTCATCTCCCCTGCTGGGAGGCAAGGGCACAGTGCCCGGGCTTGACCCGCTGGAGCCCGCCTTTGGCTTCCCTCAGCTGTCAGCGTGCCCGTCGGGACGGTGGCGGGAGAGCCCTCGGACTTCACCTTGGAGGTGGCCCCAGGTCTTTCCACGCCCCTCGCAGAGCCTGTGTGGCCCCGAGCCTGTGGGCTGACTGCCAAGGAAGGATCCTGAAAGCACCAAAGGCGAGGAGACCGCCAGCAGGGGGCGCTGTCTCAGAGCCGCCGCCCTAGCGAGGGGCAGCCTTGAACCCTGAGCCAGCCAAGGCCTCCAGCCCACCACCCTTCATGCGCGTGCTCTGCTCGCCCAGCCAGCTAAGGGTTGACGCTCCCAGCTCAGTGGGAAAATGGTCGTAAGGGATTAGAACGCAGGAGAAAAGAACCCGTGGGTTTTAGGGTACTGTGCCAGGGGTCTCTTCTCATGGACATTCCCTGCCCAGGCCCCTTCGCCAACCGTTCACTCAGCAGCCGCCGCGCTTCTCTTCGGGGCAGCACGCTCATCCCACTTTCCGCTCGTTCGCAGGACCCCTGACGTGGCCGCGAGGACGCGGCAGGCCCCGAAAGCCAAACCCGCCTTCTGCTCCGGCGCGCCAGGGAGGGCCCGGCCCAGCACAGCCGACTGAGAGCCCCACCGGCCCCCGGGAGAGCCTGGGCCGGCCCGGGGGCTGACAGGGTGCTGTGTATATACCTCTCCAACCAGAAGATGGAACCCGACAGATTCCCCGGGCCGTTTGCTGCAGCGGGCAAAGGAGATGCCGCCTTTGGACAGCAGGTGCCCCTCCTGGGGATGGGTGCTTCTATAAAGCATGTTTCTTTTTTTACCGCCCAAGTGGTTCTTCTTGCCAACGACACTTTCTACCCAGCAGCACAACTGTGGCTGAAAGGCTTCTCTTCAAAGTCTGAAACTTCCTGTGTATGGAAGGAGACCCAACATCTGGCCGTACACTTACAGCCCCTTGCGTGGATCTGATTTAGAGCAATCAGACGCTGGCTCAAGCCCTTTCTTTCTGGTAGGGAGATGATGGGGATGGAGAATAACATGCTGAGAGGCCTCTTGGAGGTGCTGGGGGTGGTATGTGGTTTCCAAACGCAGCCCTGCCATCAGAGTTTCTGGGGCCTAGAGACGGGGCACCCGGAGGCTTCCCTTTACTCCTGCAGTCAGTCACCCAATGTGGCTGAGCATCCCGTGTGCGCCGGGCAAGAGTTACGGGCTGGGGACCTAACTGTAAACAGGACACACTGTCCCACTGCCCTCAGGCCTTGCCACCCAACATGGAGGCAGATTACTAAGCATAACGTGGTGGAATGAGTTGGGAACAGAGGGTAAGAGCCCAGTGCAGCAGGGCGGGCAGTAAATGGGAGTAAACGGGCTGGAGGTCAGGGGAGGTGAGTGTAAGGGAGGGAAGACAGAGGAGTAGGGGTGAGGCCAGCAAGGAAGGGCTGCAGGAGAGGGCCACTACTCCAGGCAGGAGACGGCCACTACTCCAGGCAGGAGACACACAGCTGCCCTCTAGAGGTTCTTTCTGGAGTCGACACAGTCCTTGCCCCCGGCCCTCGCTATTTTCAGCAGGTGGGACAGGGAGGGTGGAGTGGGTAAGCACTCATGCCCACAGAGGTCTTCAGTCTCCTGCGGGGGGCGGGGGAGGGCACTGCTGCTCCAGAAGGGAAGAGCAGCATGGGAAGCTTTGAGCACCTGTCTTCACGCTGTCCACAATGAGACCGCGTGCTGGCAGGAGGCCGACAGAGTACAGCGGGCGGGCTGGGCTGTGGGCAGTGCTGTCCTCCTCCCCACCCTCATCCCACAGACCAGGGCCCGTCAAAGCTGCAGGCTGGTGCTAAGGTGGCAGCAGGGGCCCCTTCCACTCCAGCGCCCACTGGGAAAGTCAAGGCCGCTGGTGGAGAGAGGCAGGGTCCCTCGTCCCCCTCGGAAGTTGTGACAGCTGACCACACAGGCCACCCTCACTCGTACCCACTCATCCCAGATGGGATGAAGGCCACGTGCCATGAAAGCATGAGACACCATCACTGCTCACCCAGTATCTCAACTAGCTGAAGACACAGGTTTCGATGCAGACGGTGGAGTATGTATTTTACGTGTATAGCACATTGGAGTGTGCCAGGGACTGTGTGCCTCCAAAACCATGATGAAGCCCTAATCCCCAGTGTGAACGTATTCGGAGGTGGGGCCTCTGGGAGGTGATTCAAACACGAGACAAGAACCCCGTGAATGGGATTAGTGCCCTTATTAGAGGAGACACGAGGGAGCTAATTGCTCCGTCCACCACGTTAGGTCACAGCAAACCAGGCAGAGAGCCCCACCCGGGCACCGCATCTACCAGCACCCTGACCCTCCACCTCCGGCCTCCAGAACTGGGAGAGCTAACTGTCCTCGTTGAAGCCTCCAGGCATGTGGTACACTGTCGCAGTGGCCTGAGCAGCTTTTGGGGGGAAAAGATGAATTCTGATGTCGCTTCCTCCTTTCTGTATTTCTTGAAGGAGTTTATCTTGCAATCACAGAAACTAAAATATATTTTTAAAAATTCAGTCCCTACCCCAGGAAGGAATGAATTTAGGAATGTCCCACCCAAATATCTCCCATCTATTAAATGGGTTAGTTTCAACCAGAGAGGAAGATTATAGATATTCATGGGGGTGCAGGGGGTTGGTAAAAAATTACACACAGGTTAAGGGATCCTGATAACTATGCCTTTGTCTCATTCTACTGCAAGGTTTTCAAGCACCTAAGAAACAGCCATGATTAACTAAGCATTCCAATTTGCACTTAAAGTAACCATTTTGGTGTGCCTAGGGCTGTCCTGGTTTTAGCACTGAAAGTCCCATGTCCCCCGGGGGACATCCCAGGCAAAACAGGATGGCTGGTCACCCTCCTGACACTAGCCTTCCAGGCCTGATGACCACATTCTTGCCACAAACCGTCCGGTCTGTTGGAATACGAGCCAGCTGCTTTTTGTTCTGTCTGCCAGGCTTTGCGGTTCTGTGTTAACAGTATCAAATCAACAGTATCTGATTTGGGTAAGGGGCGGGAACTTTTCATAGATATTCTCCCCAGTGATTCTGTACCACCATTAAAAAAAAAAAACTTGCATGTAAAACACATAGATGTTTTAATAAGAGCTTAAATAGAAACCACAAAAACACCTACTGGCAAAGAGTCATTCTCTTTAGGAACAATGGGGAGGGCTTTTTTTTTCTTAACATTTTTTTATTTTTATACATTCTTGTGACATTTCCCTTCCTAGGGAACAGGAGCTTAGAAAGATGAGCTTTGTAAATGATTCCGTTCTAAATAATACATTTGAAACAAACAGTATCAAAACAACCAGTGGGAAGGTGAAAAACATTCCATTAATACTGTTTCGTCTGCACAACAGCAAACATTGGTTCTGTCCCGACCCACGAAGTTGATTTCTATGGTTTCCAGAACGACTGGTTTGAAAGGACACAGAACTCTGAGGTGACCTTCACAGTGTGGAGGGCATGCCTTGCTCCTGGGTGATTCGGAGACTGACTAGCCAAAGACAGCTCAGGGGTCCATATTGCTAAGTACTCTTGGCCCGATGCTTCTTAAAGTTCTGTGTTCTAACATGGAAATATAAATTAAAACCTAAGATATTTTCCAAAGAGAGGTGGGTCATGATATTAATAATCTGTCCACGTTAGCACTCATTTACAAGATCACAAGGCAGGAGAGGGGCATTAAAGCAAGCCCCCCCAGACTCACATAACAGACCCCCGTCCTCAGACTGTCTGGCCATCAAAACAGTAGGCTGTCACGCTGAGCAATAAACCACTTCTACAAATACCATTACCGATGACAGGTCACCTAAAATCAGCCCATCCCTGACTCTATTAGAAACGGGGAGGCTGTGTTTGCAAAGTCATCACCTCTGTGCCAGTCTGTGAGAATCACTAGCTCATTTGGAAGGTAACAAAAGGTTTAAACTTGCAGTTCGACTTTTTCTATACCCCGATTCACAGTGTTTGTAAAATAGATCATCCCGAAAGCTGTGCTGCATTTCTCCTCCACTTATTAAGAAAATGCACGCCCCCTAAACTACCTGCTGTAGCCATTTCTGGGAGCTGAGAGCCACTGTGTGCCATCCCCCACCCCCGGAGGGAAGACCCCCATGCCACAACCACCACCCCCATCATCATGACCCACTAGAGGGTGGCATGACCTTCAGCCATTATTCCTCAGCACTACTGGCAGTTCTAGGATTCTGTTAACCGAAGTACAGTCTAAACAGAAACAATGTTACGTGCAAGCAACTAATTTGGCTTAAGATGAGACCGTGCTGCTGGAGAGGTCATGTCCGTGTGATGCTATGCCTTTAAAGGTGGAAGCCTTAAACGCAATACCGTTATATAAGATAAAACAAACCCAGGAAAGCACACTCACTCTTTCTAGTATCTTAAACTTGTTCGTGTGTACTTGCAGGTCAGTGCCCCGGGGCCCGTGAGGGGAGGGCCTTTGCCTTCCTTCCGGGGCCCTCCTGGGAGAGCAGCCAGAGAGACAGCCTCTTCCCCAAGTCATCCTACATAACGTTAGTATTCTCTCCCCCGGGCAAAACACCCAACTGTAATGATTTCTGTTGAAACTGCAAAAACTTCCTCCAGGTTGGTCATCATTTTGCATCGCCCAGACCCCGGCCCCTTTAGCGGTCCGTTGAAAGGGCTTCTCTGTGAGGCCCTGTCCACCCGATGCCTCCAGTGTCGCCGCACAGGACCATCTGGCAAGCCAGGCCCTGGCCTGAGCATCGGCATTCACTTTACTGTCTTCAGGGTCCGCCTCCCGCCAGTAAAATGAAACTTGTAGACAGTGCTACAGGCTAAGGTGCAGAGAAGCTTAACACTCTGATGGGAGCAGAGCTTAGGCTGTAACAGACCAGAATATTTAAGCTGTTGCTACTTAACAACCTAGTGCTGCAAAAAGGAAACAATAACCTATTCCCAACAGTCACTTCCCCTACACACTGGCCTGAACTTGCACAAAGGTAGCAAGTGTGCTGACTTGGAATACCGAACAGGCTGAAGCTGTCCTCTCCATAAATAAAAATCCTATATATTTTTTAAAGTGCTGCACATAGAAAGCAATCCATTCAAGTCTTAAAGTGAATTTAACTTTTTCCTAAAGATAGAATCATTTAGGATTTTTTAATTTTTATTTTTTATGGAAGCAATCTGCTTCTTTCGTAGGCTTTCTTTTTGAGAAGACTTGGAAAAGTGACAAATGCATACATTTTTCCTTTTAAATATTAGTTGATTATTTCATATTAGCACATGCAAATAAGATTTTCTCTTAAATATATTACTTTAATCTTGTTATCATATAGGCATCTTACTATATTGTTACCTTTTAGACCTCTTCCCTATAAAGAGTTGATTATAATGTCAAACAGATGCGAGGCATTTCCGTGACCAGGAGCAAAATTGGTCAAAACTGTCTCCAGCAGGGAGAGAAAACTCCAGAATAAAGGAACTTTTAAGACCAAAAAAGATAAAAAAAATATTTTTGTCAAAGTTCCAACTCAAAAGTAAAATTCCAATGCCTTCAAAGGCATGAATCAATCTGACACCTTTACAGATGGTAAAGTAAGCTGATTTTGCCTGGGGGGGGGCTCTTTGGAGAAAGTATGAAAGGGGGGGGTCCTCCTAAAGACTGAGCCTCCCTCCTTCCAAGAAGTAAAGGCCTTGTTGCTACCATGTTACCAATCAGACGCCACTGAGCACAAAGTATTTGCTTATCAAAACCAGTGGCCCTCGTTCTCCTCCTCCTGATTGTCTAGATAGAGGAGGGCAACTTTCTTTTCATCCGAAATCACCGACCTCTGGTCTACCATCCTCTGTAGCTGCACCGTCTTGTCAAACTCGGTCTGCGCCTTGCTCTTCTCCCCGGGGACCTGGTGTCCGTCCCCAGAAGAGCCCTGAAAGCTCACGCTGGTCACCCAGGCATCCCCACTGCCCCCGTCTCTCCAGGCACCATGGTCAGGGGCGCCACATGCCGCGGCTTCCGTCCCTGCGGGGAAGAAGACTGTGGTCTCTTGCGTCCAGCGGGGGTTCGCCTCCACGTTACTCATGTCCATCTGAAAGGTAAACAGAGTGTCTTTGGGGCCCTGTGCGACGTGCCCCAGCACCCCACGGCGCCTGCTAACTCGCCCAGCTCAGGGGAGCCCGCCGGACCGGCAGGTGCGAGCGTTTTGGAAACGGGTACGTGGAAGACGGTCCGTTCTGAGGCTCTGGTTTCTCAGGACCTGGCCAAATGTGCCTGCAACGTACCCATCACCTCCTCTGCCCCTGGCGGTCTCCTGCACTGGCCTCCTGAGGTGACCGGGAACTGGCAGTATGAAAGGTGCCCTTTCCAGTCACCAGGGTCTTCCCACCCACGGTGTACCCATGAGCAGCCTGCCTCACGCCTGCGGAGCCCTCTCCACGGGCACGCTTGCTGAGTGGCTGAATTCCCAGGGCAGGGGAACTGTCTGCTCAGTGCTCTGATGCCACCGAGACCCGGCTGTGACCTGCCTGATGGATCGGCCGTCCCCCGGCCACCCTTCAGTGTACATGAAGTCTCCCTGACACCCAACACCCTTCTGTCCAAAAGCGGGGCTTTGAACTGGCTTTGCTCCCCAAACCCATCTCCAAGGGCCCACCTGAAGGCGCCTTATAGAAGTCTGGGTACCCACAGACTCTTCTGTTTGGAAAGAAGCACCAACCTTTCCCGCCCCAGAAACGGGGCTCTGGAACGTAATTTCCCTTTCAGCATGAAATTATTTGGAGCCAAACACACTGCGCCTCCCCGCTGTGTCCCTACCTGTGGACAGCTCTGCAGGGCCGGCCTCTCTGTGCCCCCTAACTCCTGAAAGGCAGGGAAAGACCCTTGGAAGCCGGCTTCCCTGGACATGTGACTTTCGTCAGGACCCAGGGTGAAGGGCCCCACAGAGCTGGTGGCTCCTGACATGCTCATGGCCGGACTGAGGTCGCTGTCCCCACTTACCTCCACCACTTCTGCGGTGGGTCCTTCTCGGGAGACTTGCTCAGTCCTCCAAATCCCAGTGGGGGCCACTGTAACACGCCTGACAGACCGGCTCACATCCTCCACCACATGTGACTGGGTGAAGCCCCTCGGGCTGGTGACTTCCACGGTGGCTGACACTGGACCTGGGGAAGTGACCTGCTGCGTGCTCTGAGCATCACCCTCCTCACCCCCGGGGCGGTACAGTTCCTGGGTGGCCCAGCGCTTGAAGCGAAAGCCGGCAGCCGGGGCGTCCTCTGCGGTCTCCCTGTCTGGGCTGCCAGGCGCGGGGCTGTGCTGCCTGGCCAAACTGTCTCGGACCACCGACTCCACGGTTTTCTCGATTTCACTAGCTTCATCTTTGCTCAGCTCCTCCAGGTCTAACTGGTTGGCATCCACAGTTCTCGAGAGGTTGACTTCGGCAACCAAGGTCACCGATCTACCCCCGGAGGTGTGGACTTTCTTCACATCGACTGAAACGTTCTCCGGGCCACCCTGGCCCTCCGTGGTGAGGGCCGACAGCTCTGCCTTCATGCGCTCCGGAAGGCTCTCTTCCAGCTGCCCAATAACCTCCACCAGCTGGTGTCTGGGCTCCTTGAAGGCCCCCTTAATGGACGTGTGGAACTCGTGTGGGATCTTAATCTCCTTCTCAATGACTGTGGGTTCAGCATGAAATTCACCACTTCTAGCTTGCTCTTCCCAGTGAGAAGAACCCACACCTTCCTCCACAGAAGGTTCTGAAACGTCCAGCAGCTTCACCACCTTCTCTCCCAGCCCACCCTCCGTCTTTGCTCTTCTCCGAGTCCCCGGCACGATCTCGTCTTGCCAAGAGTACCTGATGGTGGACTCTTCCTCAATGTGGATCTGCCCATACACGGAGCCTTCGTCTCTGTCCTGCCCACCAGGGTGCTCATCTGGCGTCGACACAAAATAACTCTGCTCTCCCTCCGCGTCGCCCGCCTCCATTACTTCTTCAACATGAGTTACGTTCTCTTGGGGCCGCCTGGTCTTTTTATGCTGATTACCTGAGAGCGTGATCTCTGTTTCTACATAACCTTCCTCCTCGACCAGCCCCTTGGAGCCCGGAGACACATCCTCAACCTCCTCCACTTCGAAGGGGGTAGAAAACTCATCTGCCTTCTCGCCAGCCACGTAGCTCACGGGCTCCTCGATGATCTCCACGTTGACCACCCTTGCCCTCCCCTCCCTTCCTTTCAGACCCAGGTTGATTATGTCTCCTATCATCCGCTCGGTCGATTTTCCTTTCAGGTCCACCTCCTTAACATCCTTGCTCAGAAGGTAGTCCAGGCCGGCCTCGTCTGAAATATCCACCTCTTCCGTCAATTTCGACTCCACGACTATCTCAGTCTTTGTTTTCCCGTCTCCGGGAAGCTCCTTCCTGTCCATGTAAGTGACCTTCGTGTCCGGAAAAGAATTAGCGGACGCCTCTGTATCTGGAGACTGGGTAAATTGCTTCAGGATACTGGAGACGATGTTTTCGGCTATGGTTTCGGTCGTGGAGTCGCCCTTCGGGGAGCTGGCAGTGTCGCCGGGGCCCAGCCTGAACCTGGCCTCCCTCCTTTCCACGCCTCGGCCTGCACCATCACGAGCATCGCCCTGGAGGGGTGTCTGCAAACCTCTCGGGGCCACCCCCCGTGTGCTGTCCTGGGAGACTTCCAGGCTGATCGGCACCTCTCTTTCTCGGACACTCTTCTCCTTCCCCGACTCCTTCCCTCTCTCCTTTTCCCTCATCTGCTGGCTTTCTCTCTTTCTTGCTTCTTTATCTAACTTTGTCAGCTCTTCCCACCTTAGATTCCTCTCCTCGGAAGCCTTCTCTTTGGAATCAAACATCTTCTCTTCCCACTTAGTTTGGATGGGGACCGGCCTGCTCCTCTCCTGCTCTCTCGCGGCATTAGCCTCTGACTTCCGTTCCACCAGGACGGCTCTCTCACTTGACCACGTGCTTTCCGAAGCACTGTCCCGATAGGGCTTTGGGGCAACGGCGGGCTCTCTGGCTACGTTCACAGAGGCGGCCTTCGTACCTGCGGTTCTAGATCTTTCAGGGAATGTTTTTGCTGGAGCCTCAGTCTCCCTTAAAAGACTGGGCGTTGGAGAGAAAGTTCTGATGCTGACTTGGCTGCTGGCGGTTTTCTCATGAGAGTCGGCAGTTTTGCCGTCTGTCTTCTCCCACCGGGTAGTGGTTAGGGAGGAAGACCTCGAGCCGAGGAGGCCACTGCCCGCAGCACGTGTGACAGCGGGCCGGGCTCTGGGCTGTGCCGACAGGTCCGCGCGCCACGCCAGGCTGTGGCTGGAGCCCGCCAGAGGTGCTTTCCGCCTGGACAGCAGGTTTCTCTCATTCTCCCTCTGCAACACCGTGCTGCCGTACTGATAGGCGCTTCTGAACTCTGTGGAAAATGACAGTCATTACCTTCTCTCATTGTAAAAGCATCACTAAGGGTCAAATCCCAACCCATCATCATAAACACATACTATTACGGCAGAAAGAGCACTTACAAATGAGCTATTTTCTACCCCCAAATCATTGATTTCAGTAGTTTAAAAAATCCCGTTACAGTAAAATGTAGCAGCGCATGTGCCACAACATAATGCTTTTCTCCTATTGCGGGTCCTCAAATAGTCATCCACCTGCGCAGACAGCAGCAGACGGGCTCACGCTGCCCGCGTGCATTAATTAGAGAGCTCAGGGGTGCTAGTGTCTGTGGGTGACAGTTCACAGGGCCATAACAGTTTGGAAGCCTTCACTGCTGCTTTGCTGACATCCTACGTTTATTTTACTTATTTCCATGGAGAAGAGCTTTATAACTACTTTGTAACAAAGTACGAGATCACTCCACACTAACGGGCGTCATCCGTCCCTCCCCCATTGAATATGCTCTCCTGTGTCACTGGTTTCCATGTCGGGTCAACAAGTATTGACCGAGGTAACTTTCTCTAAAGCTCCCTGGCTTCTTCTATTTTCATACTTGTATGTTTTGTTTTTTTTTTTACAAACTGCTCATTTGAAAGGAAGCCAGAGCAGGAAGCCGACCAGTCACCAACACTACGGTTTGTTTTAACGTCCTTCCTGCTTTGCTCCAGATCATCCACAGAGGGTGCTACCCTCAGGGACAGCCAAACCCCAGGCAGGTACCTTCTCTTAGGCCAAGCAGCTCCCGGTTAGATGTGGTCAGGGGCACCGCCCCCCCCCGAGAGCGCCCCCTTGTGCCCACCTCACCCCATCAGTTGAGCCCAGCAAAGCCTACTCTCCTCGGTGGTCTCCCCTGCATCACAGCAACCAAGGCCAGGGGCCTCTTTAGGGAGACCCTAGGGAACAGGAGAGAGAGCAGGCCAGCCCAGTTTCTCCAAGATTCCTCCTTTCGGGTCAATATACTCATCCTAAACAGAGAAGCCCCAGAAGATGAATCCCTGGGAAACTACACAAACCATCTGGTCTTTAATTAAGGTTTCCCGAGAAATATGGAGGGTGACAGACGGGTTTCAGGCTGTCACCTGAGTGGGGGCAAGTGGCCAGCACGATTCTCTACAATATTACAAAAGAAACCTAAGTGGATTCATAAGCTTTGATAAATTCACCATCTAAGAACACATCCCTACATTTATTCAGTGAACAGTTAATGGCTATGTGAACTTTCTGGAAACTCAAAGCCTATTAAGAGTTTACAATTGGTCCTCTTTCTTCTAATGCTACCTGCTTTTTGCATAATCCATAGTAGCCAGAAGAAGTTTAGTTTACAAATATTGTCTCTGTACCCTTGAAGAAGCCTGAAGAAACCATCAGTGAATGAAACAAGTTAACAGAGGCCCCCAGTAATGCTCTTGCTCTTGCGGAGTTCTTCCGAGGCTCCAAGATCACAGCTGGTCAAAGCTCAGCGAGTCCTGGCCCCAAACTGGTGGTTCTCCTCAGAGTCTGGCCCCAGCCCTTTCCTCTCTCCTTTCTAAGCGATGGGATGGACTCTGGGACTTAAATATGCTCACATAAAAAAAAAAATCTAAGTGACTAAGCAAACCTTGAAATCTGGTGAATGACAGACATCTTTGCTTTTTTTCAACCTTATTGTCTAAGATCTTGTCTAAGACCCGATTCCTACCGGTCACAGACACCTGGAACCAAAATTATTGTTCTGAACCAGTGACCATTCACATCTGTGACATGCCTGCATTTTTTGAAAAATAAAGATGGAAACTGTTTGTTTTTTTTAACCTGCCATCTACCCAGACTGGCTGTTAACCAAACATTCTCCTTTAGAGATACCAAATGTATGCATTCCCATTGCCAGGATTTTGAATACGACAATACTCATGCAGACTGAAACTCTGCTGAGTAAGGTATTTACTAAACACACTGTCAGTAATTTAATCTGCCTTGCTTAGCCAGAAAGCCCTTTAAGATTCCATAGGGCCTTAAAGCTTTCCTTTTTTCCTTTGTAAAGTTATCCTTTACAGGTCATTCTAGTGAACACTAACGTCTTCTTTGGTTCTGCAGCCACAGGAAATCTGAACTGCATTCTGTGACTTTTGGCCTCAATCAAGACAGACCTTAGGGCACCCAGGGACCCCGCTACTCACGTCAACCTGAGCTGCCCAGGGCCAACTCAGCTCAGTAATGCAAATGGTGTAACCGTTCCCACCTCTGCCCCCCTCCCCCGCCCGGGGGTAGCGAGGCCCAGATGTTGACTGCCTGCTGTACAAATATGCCCCTACGCTTGTGTTAAACCTGTAAGGGTTTGGTCTGTAAAGGGTGCTCCCTCCGGAGGGTATGATCAACAAGTCCACGTCCACCGGCTCCTCGCCCTCCCCCTTCCCGCCTCTCCGTCAGCCCCCCCCTTCTCCTCCCTCAGCGCACTGGGTAGGAGGCGCCCCCACAGTCCTGGCTAGACGAATAAATGCGCTTACTAAACACTCCCCCACACCTTCACATTCACATCGCTGTTTAAACCATAGCCCATCCCATAAAACTTATCCGGTTCTTAAGAGAGGGATGAACGACACATCTGAACAAAATCATACCTAACCTCAAAGTCTTCCCAACAAATGATGCCTTATTATGTAACCGTGGAATGAATGTGTTCATACAGAAAACCTCTTAAAATTAAATTCAACTTTTCTTTTATTTACCTTGTGGCACGTTTTCAATGCGCTCGGTCAAGATCAGTATCTCCGGGTTGCTTTCTCCTTCCAGTAAGGCTCTGTAAAAATAATTTTTAAAAAATTCATCAGGAAATAAGAGTTGAAAAGGGCTGCTATAAGCCACAGTATGTGGTATCTGGTCCATGACCACGATGTCACAGTGTTCTGACCGTGCTGTCACAGTGTCTTGTGTCTTAGGACTTGTGTCTAAAGAAACTGCACCACAGGGACCCAAGCCCCCCCTCAGCGGGTCTGGCTGGATAGACCAGTGAGCATAATGAGGGGACGAGGGCTGCAGACATTCTAGAAAGCCCTTCCAAGCCCAGGACAAGGAGCAGGAGGAAAAGGGAGATGTGGGCCTAGGAGGGGAGGTCAGGGGTCTGACTTGTCTGGGAAGCGGGGACAGGCCCGTGCATGGCTAGTCACCCCAGGGCCAAAGGGCCGCAGAATAACTATAACTCCCACAGGGACCTTTCTGGAGCCACACGCCGGGCACTGACTAGGCGCAGAGCGAGGACAGGCACTGGTTTGTAAATAAGGCAGCCAGACTGCATCTGTGGTTTCCACACGGGGTTTCCTGGGGCCATCTTGGAGGGGAGCGGGAAAGAGAGACGGCTGTGGACCCCTCTCCATCATGTCATCCAGAGAGGCCTCCTGTCCTCTCCTTTAATGAAACAGCAGAAGGCACCTGCTCGAGTGACACCTTTGACTACATCCCAAAGTCTACAACTGTATGGTCTCTGGGAAGTCGTCATTCACGCGCACAACTCTGAGCCCTGAGGGAAGAACGGGCTGTCGGGCTCTGGACCCGAAACACCCAGCGTGCTGGGACAGGTTAGCACCACAACATCTGTCACTCGGAGCAACCCTGAGGACGCCGGCCGCTGCGGCCACAACAGTGGCTTGGTTGCTAGGGCGATGTGTGGAGTCACTAACGTCCGTTCCAAGAAACACACTGTATATGGCAAAGGGCAACCAGAAGCCGGGCCCACTTGGAAATACTGACATTACCGCTGGAGCCGGGCACGAAACCAGAGGAGGGACACCAGGTCCAAGTGGTGACTCGGTGGTTCGGGCAAACTGGTGCCAAGTCCTAGTTCCACTGATTCAAACATGGTGATCCCCGTAAGTGGGAGAACCCCGTGGGCAGGAGGAGGGTAGCCAAGGAGGAGCCTCCCCACCCCACGGGGAAAAGCACAGACGGGGGCAAATGGGATTCGACTCTGGGTATCCACGGGCTGGGGGTGGGGCAGGGGGAATCTGCCACCGAGGCAGGGACTGAGGTCCGTGCGTAGATTCGGGAAGGTGAGGGGCCCGCTCTGGTGCCCCAGCCCGTCCCCTCGGGCTGGAAGCCAGGAAACAGGACACCAGCCCGTTAATCCCACATCCTCATGACCAAGCATTTTAGGTTCCAGGAACACAAATAGCTTCCATCCCTGAGAAAATTCCAAGGCCTGTATATAATAAGAGGAAAGTTCAGGGTAAGAGTCAGACCCTCAGGGCCCCTCAACCACAGCAGCAGCCGCCCTGCCTCAGCCAAGGGGTACGGCTTGGGGGGCGCGGTTTCCTCCCTGGGCTGACTCTGCAGGAGGCCTTGGGCACCACGGGGTGGGGGGGGGGGTGTTCTTGCTCCGAGCTGCCCCAGTCAGGACAGAAAGTGCTCATGAGGAGTCCAGGTCAGCAGAGAACACAGTGACAAGGCAGGCCAGGGGGCTGAGGGCATTCGGGACAAAGAAGAGCCCCTCGGGGATAAAAACATCTCCCCCATCCCTCAAAGAGAATGCTTTCATTCCTCTCTCAGGAAGTCCCAACCATCACCAAACTCCGACTGAGTTCAGGCCCCTGAGTGGGAGGCTATGGTCGCCTAGGAGTGGGCACCAGTCACGAAGTGGGGGGTGTGTCTATGTGGTCACCAGCCCTGGCTACATCTGGGCACCAAGCGTGGCTCTGACGCTCGTGAAGCCCTCCTAGCAACCCCACCCCCACCCCCACGGGGCCAACAATAAGCCTCCTGCTCAGAGGTAAGAGCATGGAGTGCAGGGAGAGGGTCTTGTCCGAAGGCACCAGGCTCACTAGTGGGGAGGGTCGATGGAGCCCAGGCAGCCCGGGCAGTGTCCGTCCCTGCAGGCTGCTGAGACCTTCCTGCCAGGCTAACACGTCACTGTTTCATACACGTCCTCAAAAGAACAAATCCTGCAGACCGACCCTCCAGAACGTATCAATGAAAGTATATCAAAGCCTTTCTTGACTTCCATCAAAACGCCCGTGCAGGGCCCTCCCACAGTGCGTGAGGCTTCTCCTGGGGAGGATCTCGGTCCTCCCCTCGAAGGCTGGCTCCTGGAGGGCAGGGCGATGCGTCACCTCCTCCGCCTGAGCGTCCAGCCCAGAGTCTTACAGGCACAGCACAGGGTCTGGTCACCGGATTCACGCCCTAATCAGCGGACGCGCCTCCTGACACACACGCGTCCTGCCCTGGGCCAGCACAGCTCACAGGACACACAGGACAGAGGCACAAACAAACTCTGCCGAGGAGACGCCAGAAATTTCCTCAAAAGCTCTAAAAGGAACACATTTAAGGAAGAGACTCCTACACCTTTAAGCAAAGGGCAGAGCGTTCTCCGGTTATTTCGAGAGCACTGGAGGAAAACGGCCGCCAAGCCGTGGTGACTGTGAGAAATGCCAACCCCCTGAATCACGAGCTATTAGTGAACATTTTATACAGCCCTGCGGGCTGGCAGCCGGTTAAAGCAGGAAAATAAGCAAACATGTGCGGGAAAACCAAGTCCCTGGCCTCATTAAGGAGCCGGAGACAAATCCATAGTGCATAAGTGAGCTATAATGTGGTCTCTGGCCAGGCTCCAGGCCCTAATCGACCCTCTGGTCATCAGAGCCGGGCCCACGGTGGACTCTCTGGCCGGACAGATCATCCTAATGGGATTACAAGGCATGTCTACCACGATGTACAAGGTGCGCCTCTGTCCACAGGAAGTGCAGACAAGAGTGAGGGAAGAGGGACATTTGGAAGATGTTTCCAGAAGTGATGCCAGTGGAGCCTACTGGAATGGCTCACAAAGTGCTTTCTGGCTAAGTGCAGGGGTGAGGCCGGGAGAGGGGGGGTTGTGGGATGAGGGGAGGAAAAGGGGACAAAGCCGGGAGTTAGGACTGCCTCCCCGGTCTTTAAGCTCCAGAGAGGGTGGGGGCTGCCTGCCACCCTGACTGGACTGGGGGCTGGGTGCAGGACGGGGGCGGGGACAGAGGACACGCGTCACTGTGCGCGCTGGAAGGGCTCTGCCCCATGCTACAGGTGTCCCGGGGAAGATAACACTGGGGCCATGCTGCCTCTGGTCATCCCCTCTCTGCTCAGTGCTAAATCACGTATCAAAGGCCTATCCATCCGTTCTAGAGACTGGACTGGAAAAATAAAAATCATCGACAGAGAGACCAAGATTACTAATAAAACAGAGAAAGGAAGGAAGCACAGGGAGTGGTTGATGCAGAAGCTTCTAGAGTCAGGCTGCCTGGATTCAAGCCCTAGGCCTGCCACGTCCTCGGTCTGTGACCTTGGGCAAGCTATTCAAGCCCTCTGTGACTCGCTGTCCCCATTTCTGAGACAGGGCAGCGTTCACCGGTGTGTGGCGGTGCTCAGTAAATGTTCACCATCATCATCATCTTCTGCGGACCGGAGAAGAGAGCTTGTTTTCAGTTACCTGAAGCAGAAGTTCCCCGCCCAAGAGGGGAAGAGATTCTGGGTAACCAGATCCTGGTTAACGAAGGGGCACCCGTTTCTGCAGTGACGTGGGGAAGGCTAGCAACCAAACATACGTCTCCTCTCCTTGAAACAACAAGACATCACGGATTTCCAAGATCTTCCCTAATCTCTGGCTAAGTCTCCATGTTGACGCATGGTTATACGTTTTCAAAAGAGTAGGCTTTAACTGAGAAAAACTATGTGTATTCCTCCAAGAGCTTGAGAAATTCCAAAGAACTGTTTTGCCTTTGAACCGAAGCATGTGAACGGGATAGGTAATCCTAAAAAAAATAATAATACGGTGACCAGAAATACCATTACGACGAGGAAATTGCCCAGGGCAGGAATTCTCTGTATTGCTTTATTAGTGGTCCAAATCCAGAGACTGAATATTTATTTCCCCTGGTTAAAACACGCCATTATAAAGAGGAAACAGGAAGCTGGCATGTCCCCGCCACACAGAAATACAAAGAGCGTGTTTTGACGTTGACGTTGCTGTTTCCAACCTAACCTTTTAAGAAGGACTTTGCCTGACGCATCCCAGGCAGCAAGTCTTTGTATTACATGTTCGTATCTGGCCAGACAAGCCTCCCTTCAGTATTTTCCTTTTGAAAAAATCATCTGGCCCTGCTTTCTGCTTCTTCGAGCGACATTTAGAGCAACTGTTACATACTTCACCCCCAAAACCTAAAACACAGAGCGTCATTTTACATTTTGAGGGAGAATGCAGCCCCTGACCCTCCAGATGAGCAAGCCAGGGTGGGCCTCTTGCGCACACGATTGGCACAGCCCACGCGGTTTTGTGGATTCTGGACTCCCGTTATTCCTGAGTGTTCTTGTATTTCTTTTTGGTTTCACCTCTAAATACTTCTTTTCCATTCTATTTTCTAAGCGCTTATTTCTGATGACTGGATTCTATTCTCTTTTTTGGTGTGGGGAGGTGGGGAAGGAGAGACTATTTTCTAGCTGTGTTTCTGCAAGCTCCCCACCTGCAGCTTTGGGGCCAGGTCTTCATGGCAGCAGCGGGAGGGGTCTGGGGCACCGTGGGCTTGGGCAGCACCACGGTCCCCTGGTTTTCACGAAGTCTGAACAAGCAGCTGCTTCACGGAGGGGCTGGTGGCTGTGGTCTCATCTGCAAGAGCACGTGATGAGCGGCGCCCTTCTCCCACGCTCCTGCCCCTCCTCCCCCTACCAGGCTCCGGCGCTTTGCTCAGCCTACGCTGAGGCTCCCTCGGCCACCCATGTCAGGTCCTCTCTACCTGAATTGCCAGTGACTGTAGGGACCCCCTGAGGCCTCCCCGCACCCACCCCCCAACCTCAGCCCCCTATCCTCCTGCCCTCCAGCAGCCATCAGCTGCCTCCCTGCCCCCTGCTTGCTGCAGAGTCTGCCTCAGCGGCCTCCACTGGAGGCCCCTGCATCTGCCTCCTTCCCGGGCCTCTGCTCATTCACCTCGCATTCTCCTTCCTCCACCTGTTTTCTGATCGGACTCATCCTCCTGGAGCTCCTTCCGGAGTCCTGCCTGCCTGTCCACTCCCTGCCGCCGACGTTCCCACCCCTTCCAGGCCAACTCCGCTCTCACGTCTCTTGAAAATCTCTCCCGTCCGTCTCTGTCCCTCCTCTGAACTATTTTTATCTGACCCTGTTAGTTGGCAGCAAACCATCTATAGTATTTTCTTGGAACATGTTCTCTTTTATCACCTTGTTTGGTTTTTCGCCTAAGGGGACTGGTCTCTCCCCATACACGACGCCCGACTTCCGGCTTCCACCTCTCCTTCCATGTCCAGTCGAATCTCTACCATCCTTCAAGATCCACATCTGTCTCCCCTCCCTCCTGAAGCTCTCTCTGATTCTCAGAACTCCCTTCTGATCTCCAGACGCCTTGTAACTGTGTGTTTTGTAGGGCGTTTGTTTCCTGCGGTGTAGGAGGCGACTTAACATCCACGCAGCCTTAGCCACCATGCGTGACCCTCGACGCCAAGCCATGCTAGCTGTGTGTTTGCGCACCCTTCTGGGCAGCCATGGCACCCTGCCCGCCGGCGTCTCTGGAACAGCCTGAGGGCAGACCCTGCTCACAAAACGTGGCCTCACAGGTGTGGCTCTAGCCCATCTGTCACACAGCCCCCAAAACCAAGCTGCCCAAATGCCACGGATGGCACACTAGCTCAGTCCTCAGATCCTCGCCCAGGCTGGCCCTTGTGCCCAGAACGCTTCCCACACAATCTTTCTGGAAGCCCGTGCTGCAGGCCCCTTCCGCCATGTCCCCACAGCACCCAGCACACCAAGAAGCCGGCCCTTCACTTGCCTCATCTCAGGGCTCCTGTGAGACAGGCTTAGTGCTCTTGGGATGTCCCCGGGCTGCTCGGCCAGCAGTGGTGTGCACACCACTCTCCCGGGATCTTGTTATGAGGCTGACTTGGGCCAGGAGGTCTGGGATGGGCCTGAGATTCTGCAGTTCCCACATGCTTGAGGCATTGCCAACGCTGTCGGTCTGCACCCACGCTTCTTTGCCCTGGTTGCACCCAACAGTCCTCCTCAGAGCTGCAAAACCACCGGGCCTGCGCCCATCCTGGGCCAAGCGAACCAGAATTCCCAGCATGGGGCCCAGGGGCTGAAGCCTTATCAGGTTCTCCGGATGACCCCCAGGTACAGATGGGGTTGAGAACCACCCCGGATCCCGTCGGAGGGTCTTCCCTCCAGCCGCTCACCTGCCAGGGTAATAAACACAAGCAGGGCAAAGCCTCGTGATCACGGGTCTGGCAGACAGGCACCCCCAGCGCCAGATGACATCACTAGTGACAGGTGGATAAGCGTGAGCACGGGCCCTGTGCCAGCCCGCCTTCTCCTGGGCTTGCCCTGGCAAACTCGAAGTCTACATTTAATTATCAATCATGCCATTTTGTTATTAGTGTTTCTTCATGGTGAAGGGCCAGATAAGTGGGTTCGAAAGTGTTGGTGACTCCTAGCGCCGGCCTCAGCAGAGCGGACAAATTCCAGCTGCACTGGGATGTGCTGCGGACTTTAAGGAGCCACAGCCCCTTCTCCTCCGTATCAGATGCTCAGAGGATGACCGCCATCACCTCTGGGCACTGCACGGAAAGCCTGGGGCAAACGTACCTGATCTCCATCAGGAGAAGGTAACAATACCAGCCGCAGTGTCAGCCACCCCCGACCCTTCTGGACAGGGCTAGTGAGACGTCACACTGTGGAGGGCCCTGGGCTCCGGTCCCCAAGAGGCTGATTGTCTCTGCTGCACTTAGTGGGGCAGAGTGTGGAAGGAAGGTCAGCTTCCTCCAAGGCAGTGGGTCAAGACTTACAAAGATCAAATGGGCTTTTGTGAAAGGGTCCAAAGAACAAAAGGGCGCTAACGTAAATCTGAATTTTCATTCGTGGCCTAGAGTTTGGGCAGCAGGACAAAATCCCAAAAGAGTCACATGACAAGGGCTTCTCTGTAGGCTAGACTTTTGGCTCATACAAAGAAAGGGATTATAATCAGCTGTGGGTGTCTCCCAGACTCAATCCTGAGCCCTGGGAGGCGGGGAGGCCTGAAAGCAGTTCTAACCATTGGGGTATCTGCAACCGGGCAGGCCAGGCCCAGGCTCATCATTTTCCCTGTGCAAACTTGGACTTCAGAGAGACACACGGTGAAATCAATCACCCGCTTTCCGGAAAGTACTGTTGCCTCCTAAATTCCTAGGAGGTAGCCAAGTCAATTCTTAATTGGGTTAGAGAAATGTCAGCACCAGACAGAAGCAGTACACTAGGCCCTTGTCAACCGTCACGCTGCTGGGACGACCCACATCCGCTCTAGGTCAAGTGCAAGTTCAGGGTTCCTCCCCCCATCTCAGTCCATGTGACTCACAGGAGGGAGACCCGTTCTTCCAAGCTCCTGAACACTTCGTCCTCCTGACCAGGGACAGGCACACGGCCCAACAGAGCTCCCACTGGCTTGCCCACCCCTCCATTCAGCTGCTGGGCCCTAAGCAGGCCTCACCCCCTAGTGGCTGCCTTGCGCCCAGGTCAGGGGCTGCCCCGTAGCCTGCTCCCTCTCCGCTGATGGTACTAAGGGCCCTGAGGAGAGGCTGGCTGAGGCGAGTCCTTGAGTCCTTCCAGACAGTTCAGACAGTGAGGCTGGTGGAGGCTGCAGGGCCGGCTACAAATGCGTATCAAAGCTACCCAGGCCACTCTGACATCCTGAGAGCAAAGTCCTGATCAGAAGACTATGCAGACAGCCCACAGGGAGGCGCTGAACTAGGCCTGGCTCTGCCTCTAACTGACGGAGCAGAGCCTGGTCCCCTCCTTTTCCTCTCCAGGTTTAACTGCCCCCATCT
Organism: Suricata suricatta; assembly: GCF_006229205.1. Classification (NCBI taxonomy): domain Eukaryota; kingdom Metazoa; phylum Chordata; class Mammalia; order Carnivora; family Herpestidae; genus Suricata; species Suricata suricatta. The sequence goes on from NC_043708.1 coordinate 123,360,023, forward strand.
GCTAGCAGTGATGCTGTCAGATGATGGCATTTATGACCATGTCTCCTACTCACTTGCCAAGGCAGATTTTCCTGAGCTCATTCACACCCACGATAGATTTATGCTCTGACATGCCCTGGAAATGAAGGAGGGGGGGGCATCATGGCCACCTTACATGGTTTGGTGAGTAAGGCACCGATCTCTCACCAGCCTGGACCCCTGGCTTCCAGGCCCCTCTCCCACACATGGAAAGGGGCAAGGGGTATCCACCCACCAGAGAGGGCGACTGCGGAGCAGTGAACAGCTGCAAAGGGCTTGCTCAATAATGTTGGCAGCTGTTATGGGGATGTGGGGTCTCTCGAAGTGCTTCCACTGTAGGTGTCTGAGATCTGGGCCCCTCTGTACCAGTCCTCACCAAGCACGAGAGCTGCAGCAAGGATGGGGCACCACCCCAGCCAACGACGCTGACCACGGGGCCAGAAGGAAAAGGAACGCCAAGGGCAGCATCGTGGCTCCAGGGACCCAAGGCTACATTCTCCGCCCTGCCCAGCATCCAGCCCCTCTGAGGACTTCGAGACATTTTCATCTGGGTCGCTCACCCCAGGGTCAAGTCAACATCTTGATAAACAAAGCCAGCTGCCTAGAGTACCATTGCTATCTGCGGGCAGAAATGAAGTTCCTCAAGGCCAAAACCGTGGGGAGTGGAGTCAGAGCCCTGAGACTTAAACAGTGCAACAGGCATGTGGACCTGGGAGTTTCCAGGTCTGAGTCCTGACCCCCCCACATTCTAGCTCCTTGACTCCCTGGAGTGAAGTTTGTCCCCATGTAAACGCGGGAGCTGATTCCTAAGATCCAAGGAGCTGACACGTGCAAAACTCCTCCCTGGGGCCTGGGACACGCAGACACCAAGCACGGGTGTGAGTTCTGCTATTCCCATCACGGCGGAGGGGGGTGGCGGAGGGGGGCGGCGGCGGTATCTGTTCGCTGATCTAAGTGAGGCCCCGCTCTTCCTCCTCTCTGGCCCTGGACTCCTGGGCGGGCCAGGCCAGGGTCTGCCCTCTGATTATCACAGAGCCTCAGGGACTCCGGAGGCCACGGGTGATTTCCAGCTTCGCCAAGGCAGCCTCCCTGCAGAGCATCCTTACCGATAGGTGGCCACCTCCAGGCTGAGGCCATTCTTCACCTGCACGAGATCCTGACAGTCCCGCAGCCGGTCGGCCATGGCCAAGGTGAGCGCAGCCTTCTCATCCTCCAGGCAGGCAATCACTCTCTAAAGAGAACAAAGGGCTTTTAGATCACAGGACTAGAGCTTTCCTTGGTCAAACTGAAGGTACCAACAGTTCAAGACATCCCCCCCCCCCCCCCCACCCCCCACCCCCTGCCACACAACTACCTCTAGGCTTATTAAAGATGCAGTCATTTTCAGGGTGCTTTCAAATACAGTGTTTCTTCCACATGAAAGTTTTTTTTGTATTGCATGTGGACGATTTTGATAGGACACTGGCTCCTCTGTTCCTACTCTCTAATAATAATGAATGCTTAGGAGTTTATTAAAGAATCTCTGCTTAGGAAACTCAGCACATCAAACCGGTCTATGAAGATGCTATTGAAAGTAAGCCCAGACCAGAGAGCAGGGGGTTTACAACATCAAAAACAGAAGTCACTCCGATTTGAAACAATTTTCTCCGTGCTCGTGCTCGTGATTTCCCCAACAATAAGCAGGTTTGCTGACAGGGCTCTGTGTTTCACCTAGAAAAGCTACGTTACAATCATCTGGGGAGAAAAGCTACATTGATGAGACAGAAATACCTTCTGGGCATAAATGTCAATTCAGACCAGGAATAAATCTTCTGACTGTACTTTCAGGATGGAGCCAGGAGCACTCCCTCCGCGCATGCTCACATCATCCTCACAGCCCTCATGCGGGTTCCACTCACACCAGCTAATCACATCTGTCGCCCTCTCCCCCAGCTGAGGCTGGGAGACACTGATGGGCGTGGCCTGCCATCTTGGGCATCAACCTCCTCTAGAAAAATGCCTGCCCCCTCTAAGTGGCAGAGTAACTGGACTGGAAATGATCAAGATAATAGTACCTCCTCAAGATGTGCTATTTTTTTAAAGTTTTTAAATGTTTATTTATTTTTGAGAGAAAAACAGAGGGCAAGCAGGGGAGGGGCAGAGGGAGAGGGAGCCACAGAATCCAAAGCAGGCTCCAGGCTCTGAGCCATCAGCACAGAGCTCAATGCTGGACTCTAATCCACAAACTACGAGATCATGACCTGAGCTGAAGTCAGATGTTTAACCAACTGAACCCCCCACCCCAGGACCCCCAAGATGTGCTATTTTAAATCGACAATACCTTTTAGTTAATGAACACAATGGCTCCATCAGTGCCATTTTATAGCTTTGCCATTACGCTGCCTTATAGTTTTTGCATAACATTTATAGTTGCTCTGGGGAATAATGAACTGAGCACATATTTAAACACTGAAATGAGTCCATATACCTCAGCTTCTGGTTTGTGATGGAACACAGCGTTATTTCTGAGTACAGTTCACTAAACTGGCTACATTTTTAGATGTTTATCTTTGTAGAATTCAAAACCTGAAAGACAGCGGGAGAGGGGCTCTGTTTCCATTCCCCATATAAGCCCTCCAGCAAGACACCTGGCCATGCGCTAAAGGTCTACAATTAATATGTTAATAAAACCAAAGAATGAACTAAGATCTCATACTGGATCTACCATTTTAAACAATGCACAGCCTGTGGGGAAAATAATTCTGCCTCCCTGGAGAGTTCTAGCTCAGCGAACGGCTGTCGCTAAGTTCTCCTGGTATATAAAAGGTGCTTAAAAACAAAATGAACAAAAAAACGAAACCATTTGGCTTTTAAAGCAAAGGAGTAAATTTAAGAACCTCTAGTGAGTATCCCAGAGTAGATAGATCTCTATTAATCGCCTTGAAAACTGGCACATAAGTCAATAAAGACCTTCGCCAAAGCAGACCACTGGCCAGGCTGGATTTAAGTGACAATGTTGCCAGAACTTAGGACATTCCTCCATCTATAGTTAAGCCTTGCTCACCCATGGTAGAGGGAGTATAATCCCAGGTTTAAGAGTCTAAAACATGCTATAAACATACAGCCATTACTCCTTTCTCTACAGGAAATTCAACCTAAATCTCAAAACTTGAGACTCTTTAGTAATGTATTCGTCACAGAGAACTTCAATTACCATGAACTCGCTTCGGAAAAAAAAAAAAAAAACCTGCACTCGATTCTCCACCCACACACCTCCTGAGCAAGGCAGGCCCTCCCAGCCAGGCCAGAGCGGCACGCCGGAAGATTCTCTCTCCCCCCGGAGGGCACTCTAGAACGGTTCTGCACCCCCACAAAATACGAGGAAGAAAATCAAACCGTGCTTAGCTTAAAAAATACAGTTCCAGCCACATTTCCGCGTGATTCAACCCTTCCTAGACTGTCAAAGGAAAATTACTTGACTTTTGGGAGCAGGAACCTAAGACTTATTATGGGCTCCTAACAGTCTCCACAGAAACTGTAACGGATCCCACTGGCTGAAGAAAGCGTCAGACCTGGCTTCTACCTTGCCAGGAGTTTTCAAACCGCGGGCCAGGCCGGAGGCCCTGGAGCAGGAGACCCGGCACGTGGGTTCTAACTAACCAAGCAAAAGCAGATCCGCCTAACGGTATAAAAGCCGGGGAGAGAGGTCACTGCTTTTCGTTACTATTTAGGGAACTTTTGGATCACATCACACCGGATGAGGAAATGTAGGTCTGCATCAGGGAAAGTGTGCAGCTGACGGATCCCAAGAAATCACTTTCTCTTAACTACGCCGAAGCCGCTCTTTGCTGAGCAGGACACACAGACGAAGACAGGAAGAGCTTGTGAATGTCACAGTCACTCAGGATCTTGACGGCTGGAGCCGGACGGGACTTAAAGGCCATGATTACTTCGTTTAGACACAAAAACCTGAATGTATTCATAATAACAAGCATTAATTGAAGGCTAAGTTTTTATAGGTCGAGTCCAGACAATACCCTCGACTCCAGACTCATCATTTTGTGCTACAATACGAGGTAGGTGTCTAAGAGGGATCTCAAAGTGAGCTCCGATCTCCCACCCAAATCGGCCACACCTCCTGCTGCGACCCCTCCACCAAAGAGGGTCCCCTTTTTTCAGCAATTCAGGCCACGAGCACTGGCGTCACCCGGCATTTCTCCCCGCCTCTTCCATGGCCATCCAGGCTACCCGTAAGCCGTGTTGGCTGTAACTGTGGAGTAGACAGAGCTCCATCTCGGCACCGCCCCCACCTCCCCGCTGCCTCGGGTCCAAGCATCCAGCCTGGATTTGGACTGCGGTCTCCTAAGTGTTCCCTCTGCTCCCACTCTTGTCCCACAGTCTACGTTTTACACAGCAGCCCGAGCAGTTCCACTCAGATACAGTCAGGCCACCATTTCCCCCTGCTCACAGCCATCCGGTGGCTTCCCGTGCAGCTCAGAGGCCCGTCCTACAGAGGCCACTGCCCCCCCTCAGTCCCTCCGCCCCCGGCACGCCCACATCCTGAACACCGAGCGCTGTTTCCACCTCAAGACCTTTAAAATCATGGGACTTTCTCGGTCCCATGCTTTGTTCACTGCTATATCCCTGGTCCTTAAGAACCAAGCTTGCTTGGCACACTATGGGCTCAACAGCAAGCGGATGAACAAATGAATTGGATTTTATGATCCCTTTTCCACAAATGGGGAAACTGAGACACCAACAGTGAGGGGCAGAGGCAGAATTCAGGCCCAGGCAGGGCGGCTAACCCATTCCCATTCCGATCAAAAGAAAGTTCTCATTCAGTCACGTTTTGGGGACTTGCAAGCCTTTTATAGTTAGCCTCAAAGGCGAAGGGCTCAGCTGCACAAACACACAACCTCAGTGTTTACAGGGTCCGGCTGGCATAACCCACAATGTCTGAGGCTTTGGTCCAAAGCTCCTCCCTGCAAGCTGGGAGACAGGGCGTCTCACTCAGGCTTTGAGTGATCGGACGCATGTATAAGGGGCCGGGACTTGGGTGTCTAGTCCAGCAAACGTCTCTCCGGCAAATCTGAGGGGAGAGGCCCAACAGAGAAGGCCTAACATGTAGCCCTCAGGGGAAAATCCACTTTTCCCAGAAAGACAGCCATAGCTAGCATCTTGTTCTCTTGGGCTGCAGCAGAGGCCCCCCGCCAGGAGGACCCTCTGGGCACTGGGTGGGAGCGCCTGCCTCCAGGTGGGGGAGGCAAGGGGCCCCATTAAACCACATGGAGCACAAAAACTACAAGAAACACATTTGACATGAAAACCATCCTGACAACAGCCAGGTGGAAGGGTCAGAAAGGGTTTTTAGTAGTTTTAGATTAATTGGGTACCACTGGGATAGCCCTGAGGAAGGACAATTATCATTATTCTATGAATGCAAAGAGAATACCAGTTAAATGTTCACCTTTGATGGGAACAGAGACGTGGCTCAGGGGTCGGTCACTCAGATACTGGTACCGGAATAGAACCCTGGCTTTGCCACTTACAAACTAGGTGATCTATGTGCCTCAGTTCATCGTCTGTAAAATGGGGCTCATTTTAGTATTAACCTTATAAGATCAGGGTGAGGACTAAGAGTGAATTTGTGTGAAGGACCTGGTCCCTGTGGCGCCTGACGCACAAGCCAGCACTTGATAAAGGCTAACTCCTAGTGATGAAACACGTACTACGTTCTACTAGTTAAATCAGGTTTTATGGTATTTTTCAGGCTACCCAGCATGAGCGTCTATAGAATTTGATATCAAGGGCTCGGGCTCAAATCACTGATACTTACTCTTTAACAAAATGCCTAGTATCTTTACACTTTAAAAAAAAAATACTCTGAAAAAAAAAGAGGGGGCGGTGCCTGGGTGGCTCAGTGGGTTAAGCATCTGACTTGAGCTCAGGTCATGATCTCACAGTTCGTGAGTTTGAGCCCTGTGTCGGGCTCTGTGGAGCCTGCTTTGGATGCTGTGTCTCCTCCTCTTTCTGCCCCACCGCCACTCACGCTCTGTCTCTCTCAGATGAATGAACACCGAAAAAAAATTAATAAATACAATTTAAAATCGATAAAGTAATACTCTGATGGTTGGTGTCGAATCTCTGGGAATGCAGTTTGAAATGGGGCTGCTTTCAGCTAACTGGGGAGGGATTCGGGTTACAGAAAGGGAACAAATGAAATCTACACAAACTGGAAGTGAAAACAATCCAAGCCCCATTGACATTCCCTGCTCTCTACTTTTAGGGCAAAGAAGCAAATTCCGAAGAGAGAGGGATCACCCAGACAGACAGTTGAGGGCGGGGTCCCAGTCCCCTGTCAGGTGTGACCCCGGGGAAGGCACATTCTCCCTGGGCCCTGGTCTCTGTGTCAAAGAGCAGAACAGTGATTCCAACCGTACATCCCCAGTCCCCACCTCTGCATGGTCAGAAGAGCTTTCATCTGTCCCCATCTGAGGCTGCACGAAGATTTATTTATGGGGGAAAGGGTCCTGGTACTAAAAAAAGGACCCTGTAACCAGAGCTTTGATGTCCAAAATGAGCCAAGTGAGCTGTGAGCTAGGAACACAGTGAAGGTGAGGATTTGGCCCACACAATACGCCTCAAAGAAGCAGTTTTTTTTTTTTAATGCTTATTTCGAGAGAGGGACAGAGTGTGAGCAGAGGAGGGGCAGAGAGCAAGGGAGACACAGAATGTGAAGCAGGCTCCGGGCTCTGAGCTGTCAGCATGGAGCCCGACGCGGGGCTCGAACCCTTGAACCCACAAACCCACAAACTGTGAGATCATGACCTGAGCCGAAGTCAGACGCTTAATCGACTGAGCCACCCAGGCGCCCCCTCAATGAAGCAGTTTCCAAACACCCTACACAGCCCCCGCCCTTGAGGTGGGATGGGAGCAGGAATTCCCTACAGAGGGACTCAGTGGGCAGTTTGGCCTGCACCTCTTTTTGGGTAAAAGCTCCGTGCAAGCCTACACTAAGACACCCTTAACATAAACGCAACACAGCGCATGGGACCCCGAGGAACTGGCATCCCCGGTGGTCATCACTGGACCGCGAAGCACTCTGGGGTCTAGAGAAAGCTCTGGAAATCAGCAAGAAATCAGCACACACTCCAGCCAATCCCTGTGTTTGCTCCTCCTACAACCTCAGGAGAATGCTTCTGAAAATTATGAGGAAGAAACTTAAGACCCATATTTCAAAAGATTAAATTCCAAGCAGTTTAGGGGCGCCTGGGTGGCTCAATTAGTTAAGCGGCCGACTTTGGCTCAGGCTCAGGCCATGAGCCTATGGTTTTGTGAGTTCAAGTCCCGCCTCAGGCTCCCTCTCCCTCTGCTCCTCCCCAGCCAGCTGTCAGAAATAAATAATAAACATTTTATAAAGTATTATGAAGTCCAAACGACTTAGTATTGTATTGCTTTACCGGATTTTCCATCTAGGCTCCAGCTCTTTGAATAGTGAAACCCCAGGGCAGTGCTGAGGACCTAGGAGCAGCCAAGAGACACTTGCTGTTTGTGGGCACCTGTCACATCCCCATGGTCCTCCATGCCGCAGCCATCAGGTTTCATTTACTTCTAACTTAAAAAAGGGGGCGGGGCACAAAATCACTCTGCCACAAATTTTCAACCCCATACTACAAACTATCCCCTTAAAACATTTCTGAATTTGTGTGGGTGTTATTGTAAACTGTCGTCCTGAGAACTGGGAATGATATGATTTGGGAATATTTTCAATTCTGGCTTAAACGAGGCAGGACCAGGGCCAGCCCCAGCACTGGCCTGGGTGTACAGGCGATAATCAGCCACAGGTGTCACCCGGTCGGTGTCAGAGGTTTGGGCTCTGCCTCTCCGAAATAGTAACTGTTTCTAGGACTCTGCACTTGTAATGACATCCTGCCGTCGGGACCAGCACGTTTCCACAACCCTTCCATTACCCGGCGCCCTGGTCCGCTTGCGCGGTGGGAAAAAACATCTCCGGTTTAAGCTCCTTTCTGCACCGAGGTTCCTGCCCCCCCCAAGAACAAATACAGCGAAAGACCCAGAGGGCCAAACCAGCTGCCTCCCCCGGGGACATCACTCAGGCGAAATCGAAACCGTTTGGGGGGAAATTTTAAGTTTCCCCCTAGGGGTGCCCTATGGCTAAGGGGTTGTCTTTTTGGATGGTGCCCGGTAAGGACTAGACTGTGCCTAGAAACCGCCAGACGCTGAGACCTATCTGAGAAGGAATGAGCTGTCGCCTCTGAAGCCACTTGCAGAAGTCAGAGGGACTTCTTGGCTGACTTTTATGTGAATCAGGTGCACGAAGCACAGGAACCTGGAGCTGACCGGCTCTTCGGACGGGATACACCCTCTCATGTCAGTTTTCTAAAGAAACTGACAGTCTAACTAGATGGCAGGACGGCCCCGCCACATGCACTCGCCGGGACCCACACACCGCGCTCCTCTCTCCTGCGGCTGGGGAGATGCCGGGATCCCCTAGGCCCCCTTCAGCGCCCAGCTCCCGGGGCCGTTCGGGCACCTCTGGACCCAGCCCCCCACCGTCGGCGGCGCCACGCCCAGGGCGCACGCAGCCGGTC
>NC_043708.1:123368731-123387629 GCF_006229205.1 Suricata suricatta
CCGGAGCCCGCGCGCCGGGGCACTTAGCGGACGGGGCGGGCGGGAGCAGGCGCGGGCCACCGCCACCAGCCAATCAGAGCGCGGCCCGGCGAGGCCACTGCGGCCGGATGGCGCCCCCTGCTGGAACGACAGCGGCGCCACGCGGCCGCCCGGCCCGGGGACCGGGCGCCCGGGAGTCCTCGTCACCCACTGTCGCTTAAAAGCGGGCCGGTGGCTCGCTCGCTACGCACGGATCAGAGAAGGGATGCCGGAGACAGGTCCCTGTCGCTGGCCCGACAGGCGCACGTAGAGCACCCGAGTGTCCTGGGGTCCATGGAAGGAAATAGAAGTCTCAGCTGAGCTAGCGCTGGTCAGTTATGAGAGACTTCTCATCTGCGGTCCTGGAAATCGGAGCCCTTTCTATTTTTCTATGTAAAAACAAAATTATTTTAAAACATTTAATATAATTTAAATAAAATAAATTTAATAAAATTTAAATATACTAAACTTTAAAACATATATCTCTATAAATCTAATATACACACATATACCTACACATACATAGATTATGTATTAAATATTCTATTTTAACTTAAACGTATATGCATATTCATTTGTCAATGTTTCGATGTACAACAACACTTTTGATATGGATTGACTAGAGTTTCATGGTCTCCTTATACAAACTACCTGTAAAAGACATAGCCTCCACTTTCCAATATCAGTTTCTTTCTCTTGGAGTGAGAGCTTAAGGAGATTTTGAAGTTCTCTGTGCGCAGAACTTTCCCAGACGCCTCCTGTCTTCTCAAACTTCATACAGTTGTCACGGCTACACCTAATGTGACAGCTGTCTTTTTTCCAACATCGTGCCTCAATTTAATTGCCATAGAAACCACAGGTCTCTTTGGCACACTTGCGTGTCATAGTTTTCATGACACTTACTCAAGTTAACAAATGGCGGTAGCCAGTACAAGTGGTTTTGAGGGACCCGGGAACAAACAGAGCTGGCCCTTGGCGGGAGTACCTGTCGACTGGTGGGGACAGAAGTGCTCAGGGGAGGCCTGGAGAGTCATCCACTGGCTGAATGTATTTTGCAGATGACATGGGAAGGTGGGTTAGTCAGCGCGTTGGTCCAGGGACAGTCCCTTGAGACACCTTCCAGGGCTCTCCCTGTGACAGGCATGAGTCTCCACAAATGGGACCGAAGTGGCTCTTCCCTTTTCTAGAGCACCCATATCACAGACCTTATTCTGCAGGGAAAAGTGAATATCCTTCCATTTAGAGTCCCTCCCCCTGTCTGCCAAGGCCAAGTTGGGTGAGGAGGGAGTGCCGAGGCATGGGGCAGGGAATCTGGACCCTGCTACTGGTGTTCCTCCTTCCCCTTTCACCCAGGTGCACATCACACGTGTCCTTTGCGTGTTGGGATACACAGCTTATGATGTCATTGCCCAGACCCGTCTGGGGATCTCATCAGTAGGAGCATCTTTCCTGGACCACACTGGGCCACCAGGACACTGCGGAGTGGCTCACACAGTTGCCTGCACTCAAGACAGCCATTTATTTTCAATTCTTCAACTTGCCAGGAGGCCGGCCCACCTCTCCTGGCCTGTCAGGGTAGGAGACCTTCTCTAGGGACCGTGGGTCTCCCAGCAGGATGCTTCGCTCTTTACTCCTTAGGTTTTCCTTGCCCAGATGCCCCTCAGGGTCTTACATTTTGCAAACCGAAACTTTCTCCCTACTTCTGCTCTAAATTCTGTCCTTGTGAAATGGCTGCTCTAGGCTACAGCAGCTCAGTCTGGGAAAGAGTCACAGGACACTAGGAAATAGCAAGAGAACAGAAGAAGTACCACTGGGTAATCTCTCAAAATAATGGCCTGCCACATCACATTTAGTCTCACAAAAACGGTAGCTCAGAGAAGTTGAGAGACTTGCCTGAGGACACACAGTGCCTAAATTTGGGAACAGAAGTATTAGAAGTTGTGACCACAGGAGCAGACCTGAGCGGGCAGGGTCCCGCCAGGTAACAGAGGAGCATTCAAAGCGAAGGGATTGGTTAATGGACTGTAATAAGACTATTTACAAAGGGATGGATGGGATGCAGAAGTATCAGGAATTAGCAAGAGATAGAAGCCATGAAGCCATTAGCACCCTAGGGGTAGAAGGAGGGATGTTTGGGCTGAACTGGAGGAACCTGGAGGTCCAGAAGGGGGCGCCCTAGAGGAGCAGTAGCTGCAGAATGAATCCCGGGAGAAAGCAGGTGAAGAAAAACCCAAACCCTCTCTCTTCCTGCGCTCCCATCTTCTGCTCGTGCCTCTCATTGCGGAACCAGAAGTCACTGGGGCCGGCAGTGGTGTGCTGGGGCCAGCTCCTACTGGCTGGTGAGAGCCAACTGTTAAATTTTCAGGAATTTCGTGAACCAGTTGTAAATCACAGCCATTGTTAAAAATAAAATTCTGGGGCGCCTGGGTGGCCCAGTTGGTTGAGCGCCGGACTCTTGATCTCGGATCAGACCATGATCTGGGCAGTTCATGAGTTCAAGCCCTGCATGGGGCTGTGCACTGATGGTGTGGAGCCTGCTTAGGATTCAGTCTCTCCTTCTCTCTGACCTCCCTCGCTTGTTCTCCCCCCCCCCCAATAAACAAACACTCACAAACACTTTAAATAGAAAAGAAAAAAATTTAGTTCTTTTAGCACCTTCAAGGAGAGCGGGGAATTTTCCAAGTCTCCCGATAGGGGGCGCTGCGTGAGGATGGAGAACCCAGAAACGGCTCCCTCCTCCAGTCTTTGTGAGAGGTGCTGTGGACTGGAAGCAGAGGGCAGAGTTTCATGGGGAGCCCTAGAAATGGGGGCTTGCCTAGGGCTTGGGGAGTGGAAATAGCAGGTCTTTTCTCTACTTGGAGAAGGACCTGGAACAGCACGCCCCAGGGCCCGTGGGCCTCCCAAGCTGTTGGAACACCTGGGGGAGGGAGAGCAAGGAATTTCCCTCAAATGGTTCATCCCACCCCACTCCATTGCTTGAGGGCAGGCAGAAAGCCAAAACAGAAATGTTTTCCTGCCAAGTTTTTTTTTCTTTTTTTAAAGTTTTTTTTTTGTTTATTTATTTCATTTTGAGAGAGAGAGAGATAGTGACCATGAAAGAGTGGGGGAGGGACAGAGAGCGAGAGGGAGAGAGAGAGAGAATCCCAAGCAGGCTCTGCACTGGCAGGGCTCGAATCCATGAATGTGAGATCATGACTTGAGCTGAAATCAAGAATCGGACCCTTAATCAACTGAGCCACCGAGGTGCTCTTTCCTGGCAAGTTTTAAAGGCTCGAAGAGGACACCTGACTAGGTAAAAACTGGGGAGGAAATCCTAAGAGATGGAAGAGGAGGAGACTGAGGAAAGTTGGGGTCCCCAGGGGCAGGAAAAGATCCCTTAAGGGGGGGATGGAGAGAAAAGATGGAGGGGAGTCAGGAAAGCACAGTAATTCCTAGAGAGCTTCTACAGAGGGGAGCCTTGTACCCCTTTCTGGGCAGAGCCCCAGGGAGACAGCAGAACGCCGGCCGTATTGTGAGGTCCAAGAGCAGGGGCCTTGTGCCCAGCTCCCCAGGAGCACCTTGTGGGGATGGCAGGCCCGAGGGGACAGGCTGCAGCCGTGGCCAGGAGGGCCTCTCAGAGGTGCCCACCTGCTGCATGAGTGAGGCCAGGGGCCAGAGCGTCACCCAGAAGTGGCAGAGGACCTGGGGGAGCCGTTCAGGCAGAGAAGGGAGGACTCCAGCCGGCCCCACCTGCTCCAAGATGCGTTTAGTACATGTTAGAAAAAGGTAGATGAGGGGCGCCTGGGTGGCTAAGTTGGTTAAGCATCTGACTTCGGCTCAGGTCATGATCTCATGATTCATGAGTTTGAGCCCCTTGTGGGACTCTGTGCCGACAGCTCAGATCCAGATCCTGTTTCGGATTCTGTGTCTCCCTCTGCCCCTCCTCCGCTCACTCTCTGTTTCTCTCTGTCTCTCAAAAATGAATAAATGTTTAAAAATATTTTAATAAAAAAGAAAAAAGTAGATGAAAAAGCCAGAGGTACATGGCCTGGCCAGCGGGTAGTTCCTTGGTGCAGAGAAAAAGGTATCCCTTTCTTAGGGTGGAAGTCATCCTGCACTTACACCCACAGCCAAGCAAGCACAGCACTGGCTGGATTTCAATTCTACTTATCCCATCATCCCGGCATATTTATGCAGTGGACAACCCACTCAACTGTCCATGGTAGCCCACTGTCCCAGCCTCTGCCTATGTGGATGAAGACCAAGGGCTCCATGGCCTGGAGTGGAAAGCCGGTGGATGCCAGCATGGACAGGTGACACAAGGCCAGACAGGCCCCAACCTCGGTGCCTCGGCATTGTATAAGTCCTCAGCAGTTCTAGTGTAGCTCCAGGGAGGGACAGAATCTTGAACTGATTGAGATTGAGTTTTCATCACCCTGATGGATATTGGGGCCCGGAATAGAAATCAGGTTGTGATTGCTAAAAAAAAGCAAATCTGTTGTTATTTCCTACACATCCAAGTGTGGTCTGGGAGGCGCACCTGCCCCCCTGTAGGTTTGGCTAGGTAGCAAATGAACCACGTGGGGCAAGGGAAATGCAGTGGGTCTGAGCTGGGCACAGTGGTGTAGACTAGACGGAGCTGCTCTGCGTCCTGGCCCTTAGTACCAGCATGACCTTGGGCACAACCACCTCTCTGAGCCCATTTCCTTGTCTGTGTAATAATACAGACAAAATAATACACAAAGAGGCTCCAGATTGGATAAGCACAGCCCGTACCATAATGCCAGGCATGGTTCTGAGGGCTTGATGTGAATTAACTCATATCATCAGCACAGCAACCTATGAAGTAGGTACTAGCGGCTCTGTTCTAGTGACGAAGACGCTGAGCCGCAGAACATCAACTTCCCCAAAGCCATGCAAGTAAAAAGTAGCAGGGTTGGAGCCCCCGCTGCTCCAACCCAACCCACTAGACTGCTTCTTACACTGTATGAAGCTGGGCGCACGGCGCCTGGCGCATAGCACCCAGAAAGTGTTCATCCTCATGGGCAAAGTCCTGAAGCCCAGGAATCACACAGAGGTTTCCGGCTCAGGAAGTCCAGGGAAACATGCCCAGGACCCAGAGGGCCAATGCAGAGGACAGACAGCTCAGTGGAGTCCTCAGCTAAATGGGGCGAAGGGGCAGGTGAGCGGGCACGGACTAGACCTTGAACCTTCCAGATTCTGTCTCCTCGTTTGGAAAGTGAGGACAACGCCTCTCTCACAGCGCTGCTACAAGGACTAAATAAGAGAACATAAAGGCATTCGGGACACAGAGTCTTTATGCCCTACTTCACTGAAAAAACGATTTGAATTCAGCCGCTCTTCTTGGTGCCTACAGTGTTCCCCTCCCTCTCTGTCACGGCTCTCTGGCTATTTCAAGACGGCTGATCATTTGTTTCTCCCTGTTTCATAGGAGCACAACAGGTGTTTATTGGGGTATCGGCTGCCTTTTTAAAAGATGCAAAAATAGCATTTGTCATGTGAAAAAAAAGTGCAGTAACTTAACCTGCATAACCTCCCTCTCTTAATTTGGAAAGTCATGTCATTTACGCTACAAATGAACTTGGGAAGGGCTCCACATGGCAGAGAGACCTCCCCTGGTTAATCTTCCCAAGAGAAGCAAGACTCACATTTCATCCTAAGAACTAAAAAAAAAAGAATCACCCATCAAAGAGGAACAGCACGTTTGCTATTACTGCCCTTTTAAAAACACATTTCCCACGCAGTTCATTAGTGGTGGCCATGATCAGATCATTCGGAAGCTAGTTATGGTGAAGCTAGTTATGGAGGCTGGGCAGGGCCCCAGGGACACTTTGCAGAGGGAGACACGGCCACTTTCCGGGTGGACTCGGCGTCTGGGGAGTGCGGAGACCTTGGGAAGGCTGCTGTCTTTCCTCAGTGCCCCTGCGTGTACCTCCTGTCATTGTTGGCAACCGCCAGTCACTCAGCAAGACTTCTCTTTGTCTCCAATCCAGTCTCGTGGCCTTAAATACCAACAACATGTCACTGACCCTCAAATATATGACTCCACCCCAGATTGCCCTTCTGAGCCTGTTGTGTCTTGGGTCAGGGCTCTGTTTATGACATGACCACCGCATGTCCTTGCTCTAACAGGAGAGCCATGAGGGTGCTTTGGGTCCCTGAATATCGATGGGAATCTGGAGCTGGGTACTCAGCCACTTTGGAAAGAAGTGATGTTCCCCTTTTCTCCAGTATTAATGGCTGTCGTCACTTGGGGGAAGACCCAAGGGAACACAACCCTATTTGGTTGCCATGGAGTTTGCTAGGTCCATTCTTCACTGGATGGGTTCTGGGTCTAAGAACTGACTCAGGCCTGGCAATTAGGCCATGACTTACCATAAGAAGACTGGGTGATGACTCAGCGTAGAGGTGGTTTTGATTAGGTATTTATTAGTGATGTTTTTGTCAGCAGCCCCATTTATGTTTCCCCTAGGAACACCATGTTCTATGAATCATCACTGTAGATCCCTTAGGTCATCTCCCCTACCCCAGCTTGCCATTCCAACATTGCGGCTCACTACGGTGATTGTACTTGAGAGGCTTCTGAAACTTACAAGGCTGCCACCTGCCCTCAGTTTGGGTCTGTATCCACAGTCTGTCACTGTGACTGGATTAGCACCAGCAGCATCACCTAGGAACTTTTTAGAAACGTACATTCTCCAGCCCCAAACCCAGACCTCCAAATTCTCTGTATTCTGACAAGTCCTCTGATTGATTTTAACACATGCTAAAGGTTGAGCACTACTACTGCATTATCATTCCCACCAGAGATGCCAGTTCTAAATCCTCTCCTAACGTTTGTCCAGCCTTCTGCAGAAGACAGCCATCCAGGAGCTTCTCAGCGATGCCTTGCCCCTCACCCATGTGTTTTGTCACTTGGGTAGATGGAATGTGCGGGGAAATAGATTCAAGAATCCCTTATACTTACGTAAAGGACTTAGAAAAAAGCTTAGGGCTGAAAGTCGCCACCACAGGGTGGAAGCACCCAAGGTTATTTAGCGAGGTACTGTAATGGGATCATGAGAAATTTGTTATATCACCTGCAGGAAGTTACTTTCCATCTGGCACCAATGTACTGTGATCACAAACACCGCTTGCACCCCAGAGCCTTTGCTTCTTACTCACACAAGTTATTGATTACTATCTGATTATCTTCTTCACATTCACTATGTGTGTAAGATTTTGAGCACTCAATAAATACAGAGATGAAACTCCTGCTCAGGGCTCTTGTCTCCTCCTGGACATTAGCTTCTCTCATATTCAGTTCTGTGTCCACTCTCTTGCTAGACAAGAGAGAATTCCAGACTCATAGTCTGCGACAGATATGTCTGCAAGGCCTCCAAGTAATGTGGAAACCCTCCAGGCTGGTGGGTTTCTGGTGTAAGCCCACTTTCACTATCTTTTGTCCCCTTCCCCAAAGTTGCCCCCATCCTCCTGGCATCTCTATTTCATTTAATGTGGGCCAGCCCAGCAGCATACTGGCACAGTTGCCCAGGGCCCTTGCCACGGGAGAGTACATCTACACCAATAGACTTCCCCTGACCCAGCTTTCCGGCTGGTCCTGACCCAGCACCCAGCTCGTCCCTGCTGGCAGCCAGGGCCTAGGCACCTTTGGGGTAGAACTCCTCACTTTCTTACGCAGGCCCAGCACTTCCCCTATCAGGTTTGCTCAGATTTCTCCTTAGACATAGGAAGCCCGAAAGGGCAAGCCTTGTCCTGGCAGGCACCTGCCCCATGTGTGTCCTCTGCATCATCTTCTTACAGGAGGCATGAGGGGGCTTTATATTCCAGCAGTGGGAGTGGATCACTCCTGCAGGTGCAGGGTAAGCTGGACCCCCAAGCTTCTTACCTGAAGTACCCAGGCACCGCCATCCCAAAGCTCTGAGTCCCACACTTTCCCCATCAGGGCCCTTACTTCAATACAGGAGACATGCCTGAAATGAAAACCCAGGGTTCCCAGAAGTAGTGCCTCCTTTAAGCTCATGTACTGTGCCTCATCTTCCCTTCTATCTGCCTTCTGCCTGTGGGAGAACAACCAACTAGGTACTCTGACCCTCACACTTTGCTTTAAATCATTGAGTGCCAGAGGTTGCTCAGTAGCCTTCACCAAGATGGCAATATTGAGATGGACTTTTTCTCTCTTAGTGACTCAGTGGCACTTAGCAAATTACTAGTTTCCAGTCTTTCTAGTTACCATTTTCTCCAAACCTCCTGAAAGTGCCTCCCTTCCGCTTGTACTGTGTCCCAATTCATCAAGTTCTAAGCAATCACACCATGACAACATGCCAGAAACTATCAATACTTCTACCGACTAGCAGGGAGCAGTCCAAAAATGATGTTAAGAAAACAATTCCAGGGGCTCCTGGGTGACTCAGTCGGTTAGGCATCCAACTCTTTGATTCAGCTCAGGTTATGATCTCCGGGTTTGTAGGATTGAGCACTTCATCAAGCCTCATGCTGACATCACAGAACCTGCTTGGGATTCTCTCTCCCTCTCTCTCTGCCTCTGGCCCGCTTACACACACACACAGACACACACACACACACACACACACACTGTAAACAAACAAACAAATAAATAACACTTCCATTTCCAATGACACACAAAAAACTTAGGGATAAAGTTAACTAAAGAAGTGCAAAGCTTGAACCCTGGAAATTGCAAAACATTACTGAAGTAAGTTAAAGAAGACTTAAGTAAATGGAGAGACATCCAATGTTCATGGATTGGGAGATTTCATATTATTAAAATAGCAAAACACATACACACACACACCCTATGTGCACATACATATCTATATTATTTTTCTATCATCTAACTAGCTAGCTATACAGAAACATGAGTACATACTGATGCTTCCAATTTCAACCCACAAGGCTCATTATAACCTGCCTTCCCTCTTTTAAAGAGACTTTTTAAAACCTAAGTCTGATTATTCCTCTGTTTAAAATCCTCCCACACCTCCCCATTTCACTCAGACTAAACCCAAAATTCTTGACCTTCTATATCATCCAAATCCCTACAAGACATAGATCGCTAATATATATTGATCTGCTTTCTCTTGTGATTCCGCTCTAGATAATTTGGCTTCCTTACTGCATCCAAGAACCTGAAATAACAAAAAGAAGGTTTGACTGAAAAGAGGGAAATAAGAGAACTTCTCAGGGGTAGCAGAACTATTCCAAGCCTTGACTTTGGTGGTAGTAACACCACCGCATACATTTGTCAAAATTCCTTGAACTACACACTTAAAATGAAAGGCTCTTATCATATATCAAGTACACCTCAATAAAGCTGATTTAAAATTTTTTAAAATGTTTATTCTTTGAGAGAGAGAGACAGATAGAGCACAAATAAAGGGAGGGGCAGAGAAAACAGGAGACACAGAATCTGAAGCAGGCTTCAGGCTCTGAGCTGTCAGCACAGAGTGTGACAACTCATGAGTCCTCACAGGGCTCAAACTCATGAACCATGAGATCATCACCTGGGCCAAAGTCAGAAGCTTAGCTGGCTGAGCCACCCAGGTGCCCCAGTAAAGTTGATTTTTTAAAAAAAGACATATGGAGCATTATTGTTCATTTGAAATGTCAGTTATATGTTTCTAAAATATTTTTAAATAAACATAAAACTAGTAAGATTATCCATGTTTGCATCCACTTCTGTCTAAAATCATGAAAAGTCCCTTTCCACCATGATATGTTTCCTGCAGTGAACTCTGTTGGGTTTTAGTGGAGAATCCAATATGATCGGCTACAGTGGCCTTCTCTCTCTCATAATGAGCAAAGTTGTTATCAATTGGTAGCTTTCAAGCTGCTTTGTCAATGACCACAATGACCACAACTACACTGAACACACCTGCAAGTAACTGAAACAAAAGTTCTACAAAACATCCCTTATCCCCCTTACATTTTAATCTTTTTTCAATGTTGGTTTGGATCTACAAATTTAATATTATGACTCATTAGTGAGGTCTTAACAATAACTTCAAAACTCCTCATCTAAATGATGCCATCTACAATTTTAATCAACAACATTGACCTGGCGGCTGTCAACGTCTGTGGGTTTTCTAAATGTGATGGCTAATGGGTCAGGTATGAAACATTCTGTAATTGAGCTCTTCTAGTCATCCCTCTGCCCCAGTTTTCTGAAGGTTCCTGGCCTGTCTTAGGAAAATGGAACCCCAAACCTTAGTCCATACTTTCTAACCTCTTACCACCTGCTCAGGAATAAATCTCAAAGACCAACTCACAGGTAGATAAATCAGTGGGCAAAGGGGATTCTCTGAAATGAACAGACATTGACTCACCAACTGGACTTGAAATTTTCTCCACTGATTTTAGGGACTGTGTGATGACATAGACAGCCATGGTCAGGCAGCTACTTTAATTTCTTTTGTTTGTTGTTTGTTTGTTTTTACTTTTATGTTTATTTACTATTGAGACAAAGAGAAAAAGAACATGAGTGGGGGAGGGGCAGAAGAGAGGGAGACACAGAATCTGAAGCAGGCTCCAGGCTTTGAGCTGTCAGCAGAGTCTGACGTGGGGCTCGAACCCACAAACCATGAGATCATGACCTGAGCTGAAGTCGAACACTCAACCAACTCAGCTTTCTAGACGCCCCAGCTACTTTAATTTCTTGATCAGAGGATGGCTCCACCAGTATAAACAACAATGGCAGCTGAGGCACGTGACACTCTCAGAAAAGCCACCAGAGTCCTCCTTCCACACAGCCCCAAATTATAGTCATCAGTAGCCAAGAACGTGATTCAGAGGTTGGGCCTGTGACTAAGAACCTCACAGAAGTAGATTTTGAGACATCACTGTCAAATCGTGTACTCTCCTCCCAGCCCCGCCCCATTCTTCCCCGTTGGTCTAAATCCATTCATACATCCAGGCCCAACTCAAATGTCCCCACTTCCACAAATCCTACCCCAACCGTGCCTGTGACTACAAGTCTTCCTTGTAGGGTCTTCAACTCTAGGGTCTTCAGCTGTAACCCTGGGGGCGTGTTCTCCATTCTCCTGGGTAATCTCATTCAGTGTATACTGTTCTCCACCGCTCCTCTGACCTCAGGGGCAGGGATTGTGATTATATTCTTCACCCTAAATCTCCACACTGCCTAGTCACGTCCTTCTTTCTGATAACCAATGAATAAGTAAGATGAGTAGTTGCTGAATTGAAATGTCCTAAATTATGGAAAGTTCAGGTTTCAAGTCCTGCTTTAGGTATTAAACAATGGTATGGTCTTGGCCAACTCACTTCACGCCTCTGAGCTGCAGCTCCCTTGGCTGTAATTGACAGAACTAGACTATGTTATCTCTAAGGTTCTGTGGTACCCAGCCCCCATGATGGCTCCCAGTGATCCTACTTTCTGTTACTCAGTCCTTCATAGTTCCAGGGACAGTGGGCATGACACTTGAGTTTGGGTTATAAAAGGTATTGGCTTTATTCATTGTCACTCTTTCTCTCCTTTAGATCACCTACTCTGGGGAGAGTCAAATGCCACATCTTGAGGCCTAGGCAGCAGCCTTCAAGGAACAAAGGACTGCCAACAGCATAGGAGTGAGCTTGGAAGTGAATTCACCAATCCCACTCAATCCTCAAGCCTGTTCCACAGCTTGACCACAACCCCATTGAAAGAACCCAACCCAGAACAACCCCACTAAGCCACTCTCCTCAACTCCTGGGCCTCAAAAACTGTGAGATAAGAAATATTTGTTGATTTGAGATCATCTGTTATATAGCAGAAGATAATTAATATGAACTGTTTCAGGCTCTAAAACCCCATAAGCCTGAAGTCCGTGTTTTGAAGCATAGCTATTACATTCAGGAAAAAGCCTGATTTATAACAACTGCCAATCTTTCCCCTCCCACCACAGCTGGAATCCATAAAGAGAGAATACAAAATATGTCAAAATATATTTTCAAGTAACAATATTTATCTAATCTGTGTCTATAAGAGTTCCCAAAGCTATGTTGATTTTGCTTCACTGACTCCTTTATTTCACAGATGAGGGTGAAAATACAGATAAATTAGGTGATTGGAATAATGCAAATGTTCTTCATTGTTACATTATTTGCGCTTCTTCAGTGGTGAATAAAAACAAGGTCCAGGCTTTGCTTTGTTTCCCTCCAGGTTCATCTTGAGCAATCTGTCTTGGGCAATGGTACCACTTGTGCACGTCTAGCTGGGTGGCATGAGCCCAGAAAAATACCAGGGCAGCAGTGAAAAGCAGTGTACAAAGTCACCTCTAGAAAAATAGTTGAAGGCTGGAGAGGGACAGCTTGGTGATGACGCTACCATATCAACCTGGATTAAGAAAAGAGTTTTGAGGGACGCCTGTTTGGGTCAATCAGTAGAGAGTATGACTCTTGATCTTGGGGTTATGAGTTTGAGACCTACATTGGATATAGAGATTATTTAAAAAATAAAATAAAATCTTAAAAAAAAGAAAAGCCTTCTGACATTACAAGAAGTGATAAGACTGAAAAAAAAAGACAAATATCATATGATTTCATTTATATGTGAAATCTAAAAGACAAATAAACAAATAGAAACAGACTCATGAATACAGAGAACAAACTGGTAGTTGCCAGAGGAGAGGGAGGTGGAGGATGAGCAAAATAGGTAATGGGGATTAAGAGGTATAATTTTCAGTTATAAAATAAATAAGTCAGAGCACCTGGGTGGCTCAGTCAGTTGAGATTCTGACTCTTGATCTCAGATCAGGTCTTGATCTCACGGTTGTGAGTTCAAGTCCCACATTGGCTCTGTGCTGGGCATGCAGCCTGCTTAAAAAAGAAAATAAGATAAGTTATGTAAGTCACGGAGATGGAAAGTACAGCATGGGGAAAATAGGCAATAATAGTGTAATAATGTTGTGTGGAGACAGATGGTATCTATACTTAACCTTGGTGAGCATTGTGTTCCACAATAGAATTGTCAAATCACTGTGTCATATACCTGGAAATAATATATCGTATTGTAGGGCAACTATACTTCAATTTTAAAAAATCAACAAGAAAAAAACCAATAAATGACAAGAAATTATCTTCTTTTTAAAATGAGCCCACAGTACCCTGATAAACATGGAGGTAAGCAGGAAATTAACAGCCCGTCAGTAAAGGAGGCGCATGTCTCCGCTGGCCGTAGGGATGAGCAGGGTAGTTCCCCAAATGAAAACAAACAGCTGATGGCTTTAGGAATCTGGGTGGAAAACAAATGAAGTAATAAGTCTGGGGGAGTGGACAAAGGGACTAGGAGACAAAGGAGAAAGTCTGAAATGAGTAAAGCACCTCGGGAAGTTTATTTGACTCATTCACATATGCCTGGATTGGACGCCTCCTGAAGGACATCAGCAGTCAGGATCTATTGAAAGGACGGAAGTGAATGTGAAAAGGAGACGAGGAAATGAGGCATGCAGGGGTGGGAGATGAGTCTGGGGAAAAATGTATTCCTTTGAAAGCAAGTGCTTCGTTGAACAGGGTGCTATTGCAATATTTTCTTACGTAAGTAATACTGGTAATTAGAGAAGCCTCATTAGTTTTGGTATTTCTACTGAATAAAGGAGGAGGCAGGGCAAAAAATAAAAGGTGTGAGGACAGAGGGCCAAGGGAAGAGCTGACGGATGCCCAGCCTGTTAGTCAAGCCTTACGGGAGACTCAAGACCAGAGGGTTCTTTGTTTTGGCAGCAAACCTATGGATTCCAGCAAATCTGGCTACTTACCAAGAAGGCTGAGGCAGAGCCCTCCCTCCTCCCAAGAGATCCTGCTCCAAGTCTTAGTCCACACACAGCTGAACACACTCTTGTTCCTCTATAGGAGTGTTTCCTTTGTTAATGGAATCAAGATATGCTTGGGGAAGAAATAGCAGAAAAATCTAGTCAAAATGGAAATACAGTAAAACCTTGGATTGCAAGTAACCTGTTCTGTGAGTGTTACCCGAGACAAGCAAACATTTCTAATAAATTTTAACTTCATAAATGAGCGATGTCTTGTAATGTGAGTAGTACAGGATGCCGAACACCACATGATCACAACTGAGCAAATGGCTCTTGAAACTCGCCTTGACGAGGGTGTGGAGAGACGGGCACCCTCCTACACTGTTGGTGGCAATGTAAACTGGTGCAGCCGCTCTGGAAAACAGTGTGGAGACTTCTCAAAAAACTATCGGTAGAACTCCCCTATGACCCAGCAATAGCACTGCTAGGGATTTACCCAAGGGATAAAGAAGTGCTGAGGCATAGGAGCACATGTGCCCCAATGTTCGTAGCGGCACTTTCTACAATAGCCAAATCATGAAAAGAGCCTGAATGTCCATCAACTGATGACTGGATCAAGAAGATGTGGTATATATATACAATGGAATACTATATGGCAACGAGAAAGAATGACATATGGCCATTTGTAGGAAAGTGGATGGACCCTGAGGGTGTCATGCTAAGCAAAATAAGTCAGGCAGAGAAGGATAGATACCATATGTTTGCATTCATAGGTCTAACAGGAGAGACCTGGCAGGGGACCATGGGGAGAGGAAGGGGGAAAGAGAGCGGGGAAGAGTGAGGGACACAGATCAAGGGAGACTACTGAATACTGGAGACAAATCATGGACTGAAAGGGGAGGGGGAGGGGGGAGGGGGTGATGGTCATGGTGGGGGCACTTGTGGGGAGAAGCACTGGGTGTTGTATGGAAACCAATTTGACAATAAACTATTATAAAAAAAAAAAAGAAACTCGCCTTGATATACAAGTGCCTTGGATTACAAGCATGTGTCTGGAACAAACTATGCTCGCAAACCAAGCTCTACTATACTAGGAAATGACGTTTTGGAAGGTATGCGAACATGAGCATTTTTTAGCACCTTAAAGAGCAATTTCTCCCCCTTATATTTGTACAGTACATGAGGATTATTTTCTCTGAAGCTGAGTCTCAGGATGGCTGTGATAATAGTTGTGATGGTAACTTAACCGTTGATTTACTGGGAACAGCAACGCGTACCTCACTCTCCCAACGTAACTGTCAAGAAGAAAGGAAGCAAATATTACTGACATTTTGCAGCTACAAAACCAAGACACAGCAGTTTTTTTTTTTTAAACAACTTGTTCATTGTGACAGGATGGGTTAGAGTGACTCATGGGGTAACAAGTTCCAGGAGGTGTCTTGGGTCCTAGAGATGCTTTTTAATTGGGACCATGTTTGGGGTCCCCACGTGGATCTCAGTGATGAGCAGCAGAACCCAAACAACTAAGAGTTCACCCATCTGCTGAGTGAGTGGAGGGACCCGGCACAAAGATAACCCAGGTAACACATAAACCCAAAAATAAATTATGTTGAACTTTGTAAAGCAAAACCCCATGTTAGGATGCCCGAGAAGACAGGATTATAGGGTCAGGTGGAGATTAGGTCATTATCTGGGGTTAGATTACAAGGAGGCATGACAGACACAAGGCTGATCCTGGGAGTGAGTGAGGGTAACAGTGGAAGCAACAGCCGAACCCCATCCCCATTCCATTAGTTAGGTTTTCCTTCATGCTCAGGGAAGGGATGACTCAGCAGAAAGAAGGGAAAAGGAGAGATACAGGCATTGGCCTTGGCTTTCAGTTGGTTGTAAGAGTCACAGAAGGAGCCTTGGCCTGTGCACCAGATCCAGGAAAATTCCACTTGAGGAGAAGCACATGTTTTGTTCTCTAAAGTTGGCCCCCAGACTGAAAGATTCCCCACACTTGAAGAGTTGCTGAGGACCACAGGTAGAGTGGTGGTTTCCAAAGAAGGGCTTCTGTGCCCCGATCCTTTGGGCCCTGCCCCAGGCAGGGGGACCCCAAGAAGGATGGGGACATCCCAAAGGACAGGGGATTGGCTGGGGAAAGTGCCAAGATTCCAGAGGAAATTTCTGACTGTCACAGTGAATCTAAGCAGAAAGGCTTTGGACAAGAAGAGGTAATATTGTGCAGCTGTGGATCTGTCCATCCCAGATATTTGGTTATTGGACCAAAGCCAGTCCAAGATGGCTCCAAGTCGTGGGTGTCATCTTCCTGGTGCCCTGATGGGAGTGGGGAGGGTGGGAGGAAGTCCGCAAGAGGTCAGGGATCATTCTGGACAGAACTGGGGAAGATGAACATGTAGGGAGGGATGTAGGGTGCCATCAAGGAACTGAAAGCCATTTGGGGAGTTAAAATATTGTAGGATAATAAAAACTATGTATACCCCCACTAGGGACATGTGACCCTTCGTTGTATTATGAAATATCAATTTGCAAGCAACTATCCCCTCTTCCAAAAGGCACTGAATTTAGAAAGACTCACAGGACAACGTGAAAAAAATCAGTGCATGTGTCATGTTTCCAACCCACTGTTAAAATATATTCTAATAAATGAAAATATATAATGTATAACTAACACTCGGGTTATCAGATAGCCAAGTGGAGATGTGGACAGAGAAAAGTCCATGTGTAAAGCCATTAGCTTTTCTGATATGTTCCACCAATGTCATTGTTCAGGGCCTGTTGAAATGATACTGGCATGTGGCTTTTCATTCTGATTTACTTAGCAATTTATAATGGAACAAATAGCTTTGTATGTCACAAATGGGGGCAATCAATGAATGCTTTTCTTATGATCATCTCACTCAGTTGTCCCTCATGGCTAACAGTTTATTTCCTTATGGTAAAGGAAGTCCATCAGAGAATGAATGGATTCTACTGTCCTTCATACTATCAACTCCTAGTACTTCTAGTCAAGGATGGAAAAGCCGCCACCAACAACTTTAAGGGTTTGGTGATGATCCAAGGGTGAATCAAGGAAACATAGGATCCCCAGGAACTAAAACCAAAAGGCATGACAGCCTAGCAGGGAAACTCAAGCCTATAAATACCCAAGACAAATACCCCTGCGGATGGCCTCTGTCTGGAGGAACTGTCTGGAGGAAACTGTCTTTATAAAGTGGCTTTAGTCACTTGTGGGTAGTGAAAGAAATATATTGCTCAGTTCTGTCCCAAGTGAGTTTTGAGCTACTCAAGTATGTTTTGAATGAAATGTGGAAGGACACAAATCCTACCCGTACACTACTCACAATGATCACACTGTGAACACACCCAACTGCAGCAATTAACAGAAAATAGCCAGCTTCTGGAAGCATCCCTTGTCTCCCCTCCCAGGTACCGCCTCCCACCCCCTGCCTTTAAACCATAGACTAGTGTAGCCAATATAATGGAACCACAGAGTATGCATTCTTACACATCTGACTTCTTTCACCCAACATAGCAGTGTTAATATGTAACAGCCAAGAACTGGAAACAACCCAAATGCTCAGCGACAGAAATAATAAGTGAGTAAATTGCAATCTATTCATACGAGGTAATACAACACAGCAACCAAAATGAATGACCTGTTGCTACATGCAGCGGCATGGGTTAGTTTCACAGACATAATGTTGAGCCAAAGAAGCCATCCTCAAACAAATGTGCAATTCAAAAACAAATAAAACTAAGCTGTGGGGTTAGAAGTCAGAGCCGTGGTTCCCCTTGGAGGTGATAAAAAGAGTAATGTCCCAGGAGTTTTTCCATATTTTCAATCGCAGTCATTAGAATGGTGCAAGGATTTAGGTTTTGGATTGGCGGTTGTTTTAGACTTCCGGTTTTACAAGGTTGTGATTGCTAGTGAGGGTGAACACTTTTTGGTTTATGGCTACTCTTTTGTGACCTGTTTGTTCACATCTTTTTTGCCCATTTTTCTGAAGGGTTATGTGTCTTTTGCTCATTGATTTTTTTTCTTTTTTACATTTTCTGGATGCCAGTCCTCTCTTATATCTATGGTTATACCTCCCTGGTTATGTGTATTGCAAACATCTTCTCCTGCTCGGAGTCTTGCCTTTTCTCCCACTTAATAGTGTTTCTTTAAAATTGAGATAAAATTCTCAAGGCTCATGAGATTGAGCCACGTTGGGCTCTGCACTGACAGCATGGACCCTGCTTGGAATTCTCTCTCCTTCTCTCTCTCTACCCCTCCCCTGCTGGCATTTGCTCTCTCTCCTTCTTGTTTTATTTTTTACTTTTTTTATTTATAGTTTATTGTGAAGTTGGTTTCCATATAACACCCAGGGCTCATCCCAACAAGTGCCCTCCTCCATGCCCATCACCCCCTTTTCCCCTCTCCCTCACACCCATCAACCCTCAGTTTGTTCTCAGTATTTTAAGAGTCTCTTATGGTTTGCCTCCCTCTCCCCAGCTATTTTTTCTCCTTCCACCCTGCCATGGTCCTCTGTTAGGTTTCTCCAATTCCACATATGAGTGAAAACATGTGGTATCTGTCCTTCTCTGCTTGACTTATTTCATTTAGCATAACACCCTTGAGTTCCATCCACATTGCTACAAATGGCTAGATTTCATTCTTTCTCAATGCCCTGTAGTATTCCATTGTGTATATAAACCACATCTTCTTGATCCATTCGTCAGGTGATGGACATTTAAGCTCTTTCCATGATTTGTACTATTGTTGACAGTGCTGCTATGAACTTTGGGGTGCATGTGCCCCTATGCATCAGCACTTCTGTATCCCTTGGGTAGATCCCCAGCAGCGCTATTGCTGGGTCATAGGGGAGTTCTGTTGATAGTTTTCTGAGGAACCTCCACACTGTTTTCCAGAGCGGCTGCACCAGTTTACATTCCCACCAACAGTGTAGGAGGGTGTCCGTCTCTCCACACCCTCGCCAGCATCTATAGTCTCTTGATTTGTTCATTTTAGCCACTCTGACCAGTGTGAGGTGATATCTCAGTGTGGTTTTGATTTGTATTTCCCTGATGATGAGTGATGCTGAGCATCGTTTAATCTGTCTGTTGGCCACCTG